>NC_034015.1:9520901-9785989 GCF_000346465.2 Prunus persica
TACCTATTCTTCATACACTAAATACACGGAAACTTCTTGGAAATGAGTTGCTTGTTTTTTTTTTTTTGAGTTGGAACAGTCTCGGAACTTCCTTGGCCATGAGTTTTTTTATTTTTTTTTATTTTCAGGGTTTGGGGAAGTTCGGGAACCATGCCTGTATTTCCCTTATACTCCAAGCAAAAGTACACCTTTATTTGATCTTGTCATTTTCCACTCTGGAGAAGATGCAAAGTGCACCAATGATGGGGAGCAAATAGTACCTACGAAGGAAGAAACTGATAAACTGGTGGGTGAGTTAGGCGGTCAAAATATTCGAGATGGGTGTGAAGATATATGGATTGAATGATGCTTATATAATTGGCAGTGTATGACATTAATTTTGTAATATATTGTAATGTGATTTCTTCACTTTCTACGTTCAAATAAAACACGACGTTATTGTGAACCAGTTATTCAGCATATTTACCGACGTCTTAAAGCAACGTAACAATGAAGAACCACGACGCTATTGTGAAGCAATTATTCAGGATATCACGTCGGGGAAGGATTAAGAACCGCCATGTAATTCAAAATAACACGACTCCAATCCCATAATACCGACGTCTAAAAAACGAGATATATAATCTGAACGTTAAAAAATACGACGTCATCATATATTTTCCACGTCGCAAGTTCTTTTATAAACGAAGAGGAACGAAATGAATTCCGACGGTAATTCATTATAACCGCCGTCTAATATCAATTAAACGACGTTATTTGTAATACGGCTCTCATCATAATCAACGCCGTCTATATGTTCTGTAATACGGCTCTCATTTATTTGGAACCGACGTTGTTTAGAAGTTCAACGTCGTCTATATTAATAAGTGCGTCGTGAGTAATGAATACATATAAATACAACGTCGACTACATAAATACCACCGACGTTGTTTCGCATTTCAACGTCAACTATATAAATACATACGTCGTAAATAATGACACTGACAACTATTTCCACGTCATCTTTTTTAGAAAAATCGAAGTGGAAAATTTATTTCACGACGGTTGTTTGTAAATAAGAAACGTAGTATATTTCAATAACGTCGTCTTCTCATGTATTTAAAGACGTCATATTTTTTCTTGTCGTGAAAATTATATTTGACGGCGTAGTGTCTTAGTTGTCGTCGTTGTATGTCTATCTTGCGGCCTTGTGTGTCATATTTTTCCTTTTTAACGACGGTGATTTGTTTGAGTTGGTCGTCTATTCTCATCCTCGACAATTTTTTAGAACTTTAGCAGACTAAACACGTCTGTTTTTATTTTTTTTTTCGACGTTGTTTTATTTAATAACGTCTAATATTTATCGTCGTTGTTTGTTTCTGAAAATAGGACGTATAAATTTTGTAATACGACTCTCATATATTTGTAACCGACGTTGTTTCGTTGTTCAACGTCTACTCTATAAATACATACGTCGTAAATAATGACACTGACAACTATTTCCACGTCATCTTTTATAGAAAAATCGAAGTAGAAAATTTATTTTACGACGGTTCTTTTTATATAGGCGACGTAGTAGGTATCAATAACGTCGTCTTCTAATGTATTTAAAGACGACATATTTTTTATTGTCGTGAAAATGATATTTAACGGCGTCTTATTTTAATTTTTGTCGTTGTATGTCTATCTTGCGGCCATGTTCTGTTAATATGTGTCATATTTTTCCTTTTTAACGACGGTTTTTTTAGAGAGTTGGTCGTCTATTCTCATCCTCGACTGCTTTTTTAGATCTTTTTGCAGTACAAAGACGTCGTTTTGTATTTGTTGATGACGTTGTATATTATAACAACGACGGTGATTTAGCGTCGTGGTTTATGAGGGAAAAGATGACGGTGGATTCCACGACCATTGAAAAATCGAATACACGACGGTGATTTACCGTCGTCTTTTTGCTTTTTTGTAGTAGTGTAGGTTCAATATTGTCCACTCTTATGGCATTTGAAGACGAAGCATCGTCTAATTGTTCCCCGTGAAGGTTCCAAATGTTATATGTCTCAATTATTCCATTCCTTACTAAATAAAATCCAACATTTTCAATTGTCTCCCACAACGTGTTGTTACACCTCTTACGGGGACAATATATTCTAGTTGCACTTAGGTTGTGTGTAAGTGCAAACTCAATAAAATCATCGATTCCATCCAAGTATTCATCTGTGCATTTATTCGAGTTCTATATCCACCTCCTGCTCATAATTCCTGGAACCACAATCACAACACAACAATCACAGCAACTTCATACGAAGTCATAATGTAATCTTATGCCCCTGGTAAGGGCCCTATCCCATTCGGGAATGCATAGTCATGTCACGTAATATACGGCTACATAAGATTAGATTTCGACGTTGATGAATTTCGGCAGCATCTCGATATCGCAGGTATAAATACCTATGTACCACCCAAAGAACGTACAGAGCCGTACATTACGTGACATAACTATGCAATCCCAAACTGTCCAAATAATGGGACAATTCAAGAATTAATTGGTCCACAGTCATGCTTTACGCATCAATGCATGAAATCCAACTAATCTCGAATGGAAAACTAAGTGTTACTAAAAATAAAAATAAAAGTTCGAAGTTAATTTCAATACATCACAACACATTGTGCTACGTTACGCACAATTTAATAACATAATATAAATATAACTTCACAAAAAAAATATATAAACATAACAAACTAAGTTTAACATAATGTAATTAATTTAACATTTTAATATATAAAACGAATAAAATACCTTCTCAATCGTTCTCCACCAACCCCTAATTACAAATATCCCTAACAAGAAAGAAATTAATAACGTTAGTACGAATTTACATTAATACTTTTAAACTAACGACAAAAAATACTTACCCAATGAACATACTGAATTCCCAGCAGAGGCAGCGGCAGAGAGGTGCAGAGAGAGGCAGAATGCCTTTTTTTTTTTCGCATTCTGCCTCTACAATGGCAGAATCCAAATATGAAGAAGGACTTTGCGCAACGAACCCATATTTTCGTCGTGCAAATTGCCGTCGCAAAAAAAAAAAAACATCGCGCAAAACCACTTTTTCGTAGCAAAAGTCGTCCATTTTGTCACACAAAATAACTTTTTTGTCGCGCAAACACGTGTCGACATCACACTTTTGCGCGACGCAAGTTTTGATTCGTCGCACAAACTTTCGTTGCGCAAGAATGTGCCAACATCAAACTTTACGCGATGAACTATATTTCTGTCGCGCAAAAAAAAATATCCCACCCAAGTATTTTGGCGCCAAAAAAAATATCCCATGTTTTCCTTAAGCGACGATAAATCATGTCGTCGTGCTAAATTGTCTTTTGCGACGACAACTGTCGTCGTGCAAGTTTTTGCCCCCAAATAACAAAACCCAGTGGTTTTTGTCAACCTTTATGCGACGAAAAGTCCAACCGTCGCGCTAGGTTTTCTTTAGCAGCTAATTTTGTCATCGCGCAAGTGTTTGGCGCCAAAAAAAAAACCCGCGCTTTTCTTCCTCACTTTGTGCGATGAATAAGTTTTCTATCGCGCTAAGACTTTTTGAGCGATGAAAATTTTGGTCGCTCCAGTTTTCAGTGGTTTGCGCGACGAATAATTTTTTCCGTCGCTGTATAGCATTTTGCACGACGAATTCTTGTTCGTCGAGCAAAATGTCAGTCCGCAAATAGTAAAACGTAGTAGTTAATGAAACAGACTTTTTTTATGGAGTGAACTTGGACCAGACCATGGTAAGGTCAGGCTTAGATATACAAATACAACAAATTACATTGGAGCATGTTCTTTCCTTTAGGCCTTCTCCAACACATGAAGGGCTAAACTCAAATTTTCCACCTCCAAAAAGTAACTATTTGGGTTTTGCCCGAACTCAAATCGTTTTTTCTCTCAACCCTATGAACTCAAATTTTAAGTCCGCAACTTTATTAAATTATTTAAGAATGGTTTAAGTCTAATTTTTTTTAAAGGGAAAACTTTTCTTCATGTAATCTTTTAAAATAACGTCATAATTTAATTTTTTGAACAATTTGACCTAAAAAAAATTTGAAATTCCACAAATATAATTTTATTCCACAAGAAAACACACAACATAAAAGAAAATATATTTGACCTTGGATCTAATTTAGATTAATTTAAAATATTATTTTGACCGTTGGATTTAAATTCAGCCGTTATATTTTTTTTATTAGTTTTTTTATACCGTTAAAATAGCTTAGATTTAATCTATAACGTTGATTTAAAGTTACTATTAAAATTATTTTTTTTTTAAAAATGAAATTTGAATTGCAACGGACATTAAGCAAGAGCCGACAAGTGGCATTTGCTGCGTCAAGCCTGCAGACAAAGCCACCAGCGCAGGCCCCAGCGTATTTTCTGATGCACATGGGCTGTGCTATCTGTTGTTGAGCTCCACTGAATAGTTTTGGATCCAGGCAATATTTAGACTGGTATTTGGGTCCAAGTTTGAGTTTTCCCAAATTTTGGCCTCTTCATTTTCTTGAGTTGGTTATGGGCAATAATTTGGGATATTTTGAGTTTAGCCTCTTGGGTTAGAGATGTCCTTATGGAGTGAAAGGACCACAATGTTGTAAATTGGATCAATATGCTTCACGAAATAGATATCTTTTGCTCCCAAATAGTACGGTCCTTGCTACTTAACGGTTCCACATTACCACAAAATTCTAGTACTGGTCCACCAGGGGACACTAGGAGGTGCCCTCTTGCTGAAAGAAATATGGGCTGTTGAACTCTCTCTTTCAAATTAAAGTCTTGTTTTTTTTTTCCATGCAGTGCTTATAACATTTTCCAACCGAGGACTGCATATTGAATATCAATAATGTAAACAAATATATATATATATATATATATATATGTGTTAGACATTGTCTGGAATACAATACAATTCTTTGACATTGGGTAAGCGATGGGCAACCATTGGGTATCATACATGATATTTTCTTTGCATCGATGGTTTTCGAGATAAAATCTAAAACCACAAAGAAATCAAAGACAGTTTATAAAAGATTTAGTTACGATTAGAAATACACCCTTTATCTTTATCCATGGATCCTTTATTTATACTTATTAATTTAGAACTTATCCATTTAGAATAGAAGTATTGATCCAATAAAAAAAATTATGTTTCGTAATCTCATAATCCAATTTTCAACTTTTCATTGATTCTTGGATACAAATGGAAACCATATCAAAGTAAGATGAAGAGCAGCAAGAAATGGGCTCTCGACCGATGAACAAGTGGTGTGGGTCTTAATGTTTATTAAATATCCAGGCCAATATATGGCTAATATTAGGGAATTATCATTTAATTGATAATTATCTAAATTAAATGGATATTGTCGACAATTACATGGCATTAAAGGTAATTAATTAGATAATTGATTCTAATTTGTTGTCGTCTAGGTCTTTGTTATTTTTCAAGGTAAACATATTTTGGCACGACCAGTGGGACTTCTAATACACATATTGATGACAATAAACATATTTTTCAAGGTAAATATCCCAGATTTATTAAGTGAGCATCCATGATCCATGGTATAAATAAAAAGGAAACAACTTCTTGAAAAAAAACAGAAACAAATTCTTACGAACCAACCATATATGATATGGAACCAAAGAAACGAAAGAAGAAAAGAAAGAAAGAAGAGGGGGAGAGGAAGAGGAAGAGGGGGGCTGGTTATACAGGAACAGGACTGACTAGTGAAAGGAGAATTAAAGTTTGGTTGGAGAAAACCCTAGGAAATACTTCGATTTTTGGTAGTGGGTGGCACGATCATAATTCACACATTCTCAAAGCATATTCTAGGTCTTTATTATTTTTCATGGTAAACAATGAGATACAAATATCCACACCTAAACAAGTACGAAGTAATTAAGTGAGATCCGAAGAGCACTTGGTTGGGCCCTCAACAACGAAAGAGAATGAAATTTATGAGAGAACACGGTTATGTCAGGCTGTTGAAACTCATCAAGGCCGAAAGGTCGGGTGGTTATATTATATTGAGGGAATGATTGAAGAGGATAAAAGATCAGCTTCTGCAGGGAAGTGTTTGGTGGCTGTGTTGCAACCTCAAGAAAGCAGCTGCTGAATGGGATTAGTGGTTATGCTGAACCTCACCGGATTGTTGCCCTCATGGGTCCTTCCGTTGGCTGGTATGTATATATATATATATATATATATACAGAGAGCTTCCATTGAGGGATCCCTCAAATAAGCTTATTTGAGGGACACCCCTTGTAGGCCCCACTCCGGATTGTATTTCACTAATCCAAACCGTCTATTTTGTAGATACTCATTCAAAGATCATCTCTACAAAAAATCACTTGAATCCGATATCATTTGACCACTCAATTAAGTTATTGAAATTTTAGCATTTTCTTGAAGCACCGTGTTCATTGATTTTGTAAGACACAATTGGATGTCGAAACGGTTTCCGATTTGTCTAATTTTTTGTAAGGATGATCTATAAATGAAGACCTAAAAAATAAATGGTCTGGATCATTGGGAAAAAAATTGTAGGGTACCTTAAAGGGCGTCCCTCAAATAATTTGAGGGATCCCTCAATAGAAGGGGACTGTATATATATATATATATATATATATAGCTTTCATTGAGAGATCCCTCAAATAAGCTTATTTGAAGGACACCCCTTATAGGGCCCACTCCGGATTGTATTTCACTAATCCAAACGTCTATTTTGTAGATACACATTCAAAGATCATCTCTACAAAAAAATCACTTGAATCTGATATCATTTGACCATTCAATTGAGTTATTGAAATTTTAGTACTTTCTTGAAGTACCCTGTTCATGGATTTTGTAGGACACAATTGGATGTCGAAACGGTTTCCGATTTGTCTAATTTTTTGTAAGGATGATTTATGAATGAAGACCTAAAAAATAAATGGTTTGGATCATTGAAAAAAAATTGTAGGGTACCCTAAAGGGCGTCCCTCAAATAAAATTATTTGAAGAATCCCTCAATAGAAGGAGACTAGATATATATATATATATATATATATATATATCACATGATTTCTCCAATATTAGATTAGCAATAATTTATAATTAAAGTAATCGATTAAAGGCTATTTCTCTTCGTTGAATAAGGCAAAAAGACTGTTGGAAGTATTTCTCTTAAAAAAAACGTATACAAAATACTATATATTTCACAACATTCACAATAAAGCCATACTACATGCGAGTTGAGACCCATCTTTTTATATATAAATAATGTAACTATTTTTTCTACATAAATATGTCCTTATCAATTTACCTATCATGTATTAGACATGTCGGTTTTTTTTTTTTTTTTTTGCGCATATATCACCATAATTTTCCAACAAAACAAGTATACTTGATCAATACTTTTTTGGGAATAAAAATAATTTGTATTACATAGATATTATTATTGTTTCTTTAGTGTATATATATATATATTAGGTTATTTATGTATATCGGTGTGCGTTCATTAATTTATTTTTGGTTGAAACGTTTTTTTTTATGCTCAAATCTTGGAGCATCACTATTAAATATTTAAACCCATAAAGAACATGTTCAAAAAATAAGTGCCTAAGAATAGGTTCCCAAATTGTTAGGTTATTTTTAGCTAAGGCTTTTAGCTTTCCCTGATAATTTTGTAATTGCACATGTAATTCATCAAGCTCTAGTTTAATTAGATTAGGATAGTCTAGTTTTAGATGATTACTGTTGTTGAGATCAACAGTGGCATGTTGCAATCAAGATCTTTAAAGGTAAATCATGCATTGTATATATATATTAGGACATATCGAGTCAATGTGATGACTAGTCATCTGTTACTACCAGCTCATTTAATTTCTCACGTGTTACAAGCTATAGGTTTTCTATCTTGATAACTTTTTTGTCTTATTATGAAGTGAATGAGTGGTTGTCAGTTGAGGGAATTTAATGGCGTGCCCATACTGCGTAATGAGAGAACGTGTTTAGGCTCCACAACTCATCCCCTTGGCAATGTATTTATAAGATAACACGTAGGCTGTAGAAGAACTCAACAACACAATATTATTTCTAGGGTTTGCATTGCTGTGGGTAAATTTACATATTTGGCCTGCAAAAAAATGGCAGAGAGGTCGAGTGGTTATATTGAGGGAATGATTGAAGAGGATAAAAGATCGGCTTCTGCAGGGAAGTATTTGGTGTGGGAAGACATAACGGTGGTGGCTGCTCAAAACTTGAGAAATGATGCAACCTCAAGAAAGCAGCTGTTGAATGGGATTAGTGGTTTCGCTGAACCTCACCGGATTATGGCCCTCATGGGTCCTTCTGGTTCAGGAAAATCTACCTTACTTGATGCCTTGGCTGGTATCTCTCTCTTCCACCCCACATCTCTTCTCTTCTTCCCCACCCCCCACCCAAAACACACACACATATGATTTCTACAATAATAGATTAGCAAGTTATATAGTAAATTTGGCTTACACCCTTCAAATTCAACTTACCTTACCTGCAATCCTTCACTTTTTGTTCCTATAAATAAAAACCCATAACTAGGATCCAACTCATCAAGTTAAGCGCAATATATGATTTATTATAATTTTTTTGATTGCTAAAATACCCCTATTTATATTTCAATGTGTAATGGGGTGGTGTTTTAATTTTTGGTTCCCCAATTTATTGTGGTGATTCCCTCTAAAAATTTTGTCTGCAATTAATTATCCATTTTATTATTGAAATTCATTAATAAGTCAACAATGTGTTGGCCAAAAAAGGCAGTTTTCCTTATTACCTTTTTGAAATTTTGTTTCATCTTTCCCGATAATCTACCTATTTTAGAACTTGGATTTCATTCATTGTACCTAGTTTTTTCATGGATAATAATCTACCTATTTTTTTTTATTATTATAAATTATTGTGTATCTATATTTTCTATAAATTATTGTGTACCTTTTTTTTTGTTGTAATAATCTACCTTTTTTTTTTATAAATTATTTTGTATCTATATTTTCTATAGATTATTGCGTACCTATTTTTCTGTAAATTTTTTGGGTAAATAATATACCTATATTTTTATAGGTATATATTTATATTTTTCATAGGTACATTATTTGATATGTAATTTACATTTTTTTTCTTTTTGGTTTGCAATTATAGGGGCGATATATTAGAGGGAATGACAATCAAAAGAAATGGGGTGATTGATATGCTATTAATAGGGAGTATTACTTACAATTATGGCAATTAATGAAATGCTTGAAATAAATTAGAAATAAAATATGAAGTGTGGTGGCAACAATGTAAAAACATAGGAATACTATGGCAATTTATATCCTACTGGTCATTTAAATTTGAAATTGAGTTTTACATATAGATTTATAAAGTGATAGGTATATATCTAGGAAATAAAAAATGTAGAGACCTATGTAGGAAATAGAAAATATAAGGACTTATAGGAAATAAAATATTTCTAACCTCAACAATTAATTGTGGGGTCATCCACAAAGGATGTGTGCAAATTTTATTTTTTTTAATTTTTTTTAAACAAGGACATCCTTAACATAAAGAATTTAAAACAAAACAACTAGGTATATATATTAGTAAGTCATGATCTCTTGGACTACAGGGGTCCAAGAGATTTGTGGTCACTCACCGTTGGATGTAAATTCAACGATTCACTCACTCTTACACTCCTTTTAAGAAACTTTTTTGAACCATTGGATTAATATCTAACGGTGGGTGACCACAATCTCTTGGACTCCTGTGGTCCAAGAGATCGGGACTGATATATTAGTATAGCGCTCAAGCAATAATTAGTTAGTAAGTTAATATATTCAATTTTCATTCCATTAATTGTTACCAATTTTTTTAAATTCAAATCTTGTTTATAAATTAATGTACGCTTTCTTTAGAATTCAAAATTATTATGTACCTATTTTAAATTATATTTTTAAATATAAGTAAATCATTATACTTAAAAATATAGGTAAATTAATATACATAGTCTTAGTGAAGGACATAAAGAATTACAGGTAAAGAAAAGCTTCGAAACTGCTTCAAACCCTCTGTCAAACCTTTGTTATGACCCACTAATTAAATCCACATAAATCCCAATCTAACGTTCTTCTCCTTTCTTTATTTCAATCAACCCACGAATAAATAAACAAGGATTTAAAAGGTTTGTATCTGGGGTTCTCTCCGAGTTTCTGTTTCTAGTAGTTCAACATTTTGCCTAAGCCTCATTGACAAATCAACCTCCTAGTGTGATGGCTGCCTATGTACTGACTAGACACACAAGGCTAGAAGAACACAACCTGCGTGCATCAAATGGTAAAAGAATGGCCTGGCTTATTTGTTAGAAATATAGTCATCTAATACACAATTGGTTGCTTGGGTAGTCTGCTCGCCATTTCCTTCTCAAGTTGCCCAGTTAGGAGAGAGATGGCTGGAGGTGAGGAGGGGAGGTTGGTTGTCGTGGGGGTCGAGTGGGCAGTCTTGTGGTTGTTTGCTGGGTTTTTATTTATTTATTTTTTCTTTCTAAATTTTTTAAAACTTTTATTTTGAATTAACCGTATTAATTAGAGTAAATTAGTGTCCAAGTGTCAACAAATTAGCTAAGGAATTGAAGTCTAGAATAAGTGGGTTGCGTGACCTTAGAAGTCATTTTACACATGGGTAAATTTGTCTTTAAAATTTTGAAGATAAGGTGGGTGGGGAGATAAGACAAGTGGGTGAAAATAGCAACACTCCCTGAAAAATATAGGTGCATATAGGTAAATAATTTATATAAATATGTCCTTATCAATTTACCTATCATGTCAATAAATATGTCCCTGTGCTTATCAATTTACCTATCATGTCGATAAATATTCCCTTATCAATTTACCTATCATGTATTAGACATGTAGGTTTTTTTTTTTTCTTTTGGGCATGTATATATCACCATAATTTTCCAACAAACAAGTACTTGATGAATATTTTTTTGGGAATCAAACTAATTTGTGTTAGGTAGATATTATCATTGTTTGTTTAACTGTAATATTATTATATATATTAAGTTATTTTGTTGAGAACCTTTCTTATTGAGAGGGGCGATAACATACTAAACTCACACACACTACACAGATGCTAGGACTCGACCTTGCCTGAGGGAGTAAATACTCCATACCACTACACTAGTGGGTCTTTTGCATATATTAGGTTATTTATGTATATTGGTGTGTGTCCATTAATTTATTTTTGGTTGAAACCTTTTTTTGATGGAGCGTTGCTATTTCCACCCACCTATCTTATTTCCTTACCCACCTAATATTGTAAATTTTAAAGACCAATTTACCCCTTTATAAAATGACTTCTAAGATCTTAGGGTAAAATCATTAAAACCAATTAAAAAACATAAGAAAATGATTATATAAAAAAACTAAAAAGATTATTAACAAATATCAAACCCCCTCCCTCACAACAGGCATACCCCACCCTTCTCCCTCTTTCTCCACTGCACGGTAGCCATCTCCCCCCCCCCCCCTTCCCCAAGCACCCACCTCTGTACTGGACCCCAGCCCAATCCATTCCCCCCTCAGTTCTCTTTGTGGGAATTGAGTGCTTCCGTGATTCGAACTAGAAGAACCATATGAATATTGGGAAACCGGAGCTTTACCCACTGACAAGAACATAGCTTTCATTGTCAATTCCACTCATATCCTCAACTTTTCCTGGAATCATATCTTCCGTTACCCAAACCCACCAACTTGGTTCTTCATGGTCAACATTGATGAGAATTTCAGCTGCCTCTAAAACACTTACTAAAAAACAAACATGTATTTTAAACAAAGCCCAATGCCTTAATGATTATATGGGCAAAATTGAAACAATTAAAATACCTGTGGACACCTTGAAAGAAATTGATTTTAGATTCCTGCTTTAGAGCTCTAATTTGTGTCAAGATGTTGATTGAATCCATAGCAGTTTCTTAGTCGCTGATTCTCTTCTCGTAGAGCTTAAAATTCTTCGTCGGCGGTGGTGTCGAGGCTTGGGTTTTTGGGGATGAATCTGGGCAATGGGGTGGGGCTAGGGATTGGGGTCGGGGAAGTATGCGGATGGGTTTTTGTTTTAAAAATTTTCTTATTTTTTAATTGAGTTTTATAAATTTTATGAATATTTTATTACAACTAAACATAAAAACAAGCAAAAATATGAAATTCACTCTTAATATTATAATTAAAGGCTATTTAAGAAATAATGGTGGGTGGAAAGATAGGATTGTGTTTTTTTTAATTTACATAGTGGGTGGGAAGATAAAGTGGGTTGAAAAATAAGACAGGTGGGTGGAAATAGCAGCACTCTTTTTTATGCTCAAATCTTGAAGCACCGCCATTAAGTATTTAAACCTATAAAGAACATGTTCAAAAAATAAGTGCCTAAGAATACGTTCCGACATTCAAAGCAATTAAATGTAAATACTAAAATAAGGGATTTGGAAAGTAAGGTAGACTACCTTACTTATTCAAAGCAATTAAATCATTTTTACTCTTTGAATTTCTGGTATGCCTATAATATATATTTTGAGTTTTCCTTACTTCTTAAAAGGTAGACTACCTGCAAATGTGAAAATGTCCGGAGATGTTATACTCAACGGGAACAAAAGAAGGTTAAACTGCAGAGACATTGTAAGTACAATTAGAATTAACATGAAGTATTTAATTTTTTTAAAAATTGATTATAATATTAATATGCATCCATTTTCAGTCTTATGTAACTCGAGAAGACATCTTCCTGGGAGCACTCACAGTCAGAGAAACCCTAGAATATTCAGCTCAACTCAGGCTTCCTTCTACAATGACTAAAGATGACAAGAATGAGGTGGTAGAAGAGACCCTCACAAAAATGGGTCTCCAAGATTGTGCAGAAAACAACATTGGAAACTGGCATTTGAGGGGTATAAGTAACGGAGAAAAGAGGAGACTTAGCATTTGCATTGAAATATTAACACAGCCTCATGTGTTGTTGCTAGATGAACCCACCAGCGGCCTGGACAGTGCTTCGTCTTTCTTTGTGATATGGGCATTAAGAAACATTGCTCATGATGGAAGGATAGTCATTTGCTCCATCCACCAACCGAGTAGCGATGTGTTTAATCTCTTCAATGATCTGCTTCTCCTAGCAGGAGGTGAAACTGTTTATTTTGGAGAAGCAAAGATGGCTGTAAAGGTAAGATTATTATTTCTTAATAGGGTCGCCAAATTTGTTCACTGATATCTCGTTTCTCGAAATCTAAGCCTACTCTGAACCTCGATCGCATATTTCTAACAAGTAAGATAGTGACAGACATACTATTACTAATTAATTGATGGTTTCTTCAATTCTTACTCTTCAGTTCTTCGCGGATGCCGGATTTCCTTGTCCAACAAGAAAAAATCCTCCAGATCACTTCCTTCGATGTGTTAATTCGGACTTTGACAAAGTTGTCACAGCACTGACGATGTCTCAAAGAATTAATTATGTACGTAAATTTCTTTAATTTTTTTCTTCATAAAGGTTTGGTTTTGCCTGCTTTATTATTAATGGTTTGAATTGTTTATTGTTGGGTTACTATCATATTTATATTGGGGTAATAGTAATACTTATCTTTTTAGAATTGTAAGGTGTTTTCTTTCTAGTTTGGATCAGTGTTTTCAAAGGCATGCCTAGGCATGCGTTGAGGCGCGCCTCGGAGCGAGGCGGAGGTGATTCGCCTCAGGCGCAGCTCAGTTTAGCGAATGTCATGAAAGGCGTACGCCTTGAAGTCGAGGCGGTCCGAGGCGGCCGCTAAACACAAATGCGCTGTAAAAGGCGCAAGCCTCGCGAGGAAGACAGACTTCCTTTATTTGAAAAATCTGATTCCAGACGACGTCATTTGCACGGGCTGTGTTGTTTTGTTTCCCTTTAGTTAAGCTGTGCGTTTCAGTTTTAAGTTTTAATATTAGACACGCACCGTTTTGTTCAAAGGAAACTAGTTTACCCATTTATTCCTTCCCTCTCCCAAAAGCCAAAGTTCCTAAACAGACCAACAGAAACCGCCTCCCGCCTTCCACCATCAGTTCAGTCCACCTCCATAATCTACTCTTTTATCTATTCGAACTAGGTAGAAAGGCACTAGACTTAGAGAGATAATTTAACCAAAAGGATATATAGTAAAGAATTGAGCAATAGTAAGAGAAATTTTGAAATAAACATGCTTTGATGGTTAATTTATATTCTAGAGTGGCATTTAATACATTAAATAGCTGTTTTATATTTTTGTAATTATAATAACTCAATACCCGAAAGGCTTACGTTTCAACGCTTTAAAGCTTACGCCTCGCCTCATAAGGTATAAAACGCCTCACTCTAACGCCTCGCCTTTCAAAACATTGGTTTGGATTGTACTCGTTCTGCTGTTATCGAATGAGAATTCCTATTTCCTCTTAACTTCTTCCTCTCTTTCTCCCTCTTGGATCTGCATACCTATCATTTTTTGTATTTTCTTGGCAGGGATCATCAAGCTCTTTAAATTCTGAAATGAATTTGACAACAGATGATATCAAAGGAAAGCTCATCAATGAATACAAGTCCTCCCAATTTTCAACGAACGCAAGAAAAAGGATCCAAGAACTCTTTACATTGCAGGAAAAACCTGCCACCAAATCAAGCAAGGAAAATAGTAGCACCTGGTGGAGGCAGCTACGCACATTGATAAGTCGATCTTCACTGAACATGTCTAGAGATATTGGGTACTACTGGTTGAGGAGTGTGTTTTATATTTTAGTTGGAGTGAGTGCTGGCTCTTTCTTTTTCAAGATTGGGACAAACTATCAAGCAATCTGGGCAAGAGGAAAGTGTAATGGTTTCATCTACGGCCTCATGATCTGCTTGTCTATTGGAGGCATACCTTTTGTTATTGAAGAATTACAGGTAGACATGAAGCCTCATCCTAAATTTGCACATACGATTTTTTTTTTTTTTTTTTACCTCGATACCTACGTTGTTAGTCTGTGAATCTTGAAAGTTCATCAGCTTGAAATCATCATAAACCAATTCAGGTTTCAGAAATTACACTAACAACCCTTGAGGTTTCAAATTGTTTTCAATAAATCCATTTCTGTTCATTTTCTTTCCAAAAAATGATGATGTCATCACAAAAACTTCCCAAATGAAAAAATTTAACCTCAAAGATTAGACCTTAGAGGGAGTTGGTGTATTTTCCAAGCCCTCGTATTATTGTATGAAAATACCAAAAATTTCATAGGGTACATGTCTGTGTAAATAACTCAAGTTTATTCTTTTATTTTTATTTTTTTTGCAATTTTTTATTCCTTTTTCTCAAAACAACAGTTTTGTAGGCATTAACTCTTGAAGTTCATAAGTACAAAAATTCAACTGTATATAACTTCAAAGTTGGCTTGCAGGTGTTTAGGCGTGAAAGACTTGGTGGGCATTATGGGGATGCTCTGTTTGTGCTCTCCAACTTCCTGTCCTCGCTTCCTTTCGTAGTTGCCATGGCATTCTCTTCTGGAACAATACTATACTGCATGGTCAAATTCCATTCCGGCTTCTCTCATTACTTGTATTTTTGTCTCAATCTCTTCTGCTCCATTGCTGTCACAGAAGGCACCGCCTTAATTGTTGCAGCCTTGGTTCCAAACCTCTTGATGGGCATAGGAGCCGCAGCTGGCGTGATGGTAAGCAAAACCTCACTTTTGGGTTATAATACCGTAACAAAAACTGTATTTTGCGACTAAGTAATGCTAGAGATACCAACTATATCATCCCAACTAGTACAACGGTTTTGGCAAAAAAATAAAAAATAAAAACTAGTACAAGGGTATTTTGTTTGCTATGTGTGGCCTTACATTAAACTTCATTTGTTTATCGATGAAAAAATTTAATGTTACTAGTTTGTAACTAAGAGTTGGTACTCCAAATATCATTGTTTTTACCTCATTTTTTGTTGGAATATAACGGACTGTCACGTAATGTGATCGTTTAATACAATAATATATGATGCGTTAGTAGACAGGTCAGTATCTTAGTTTTCAATCATCTAATATGTTTGAGCACATACGTACATCTAATATGTTTTAGCACACAGGTATTCATGATGATGCCATCTCTTCTCTTCCGGAGGCTGGTTGACCTTCCCAATATCTTTTGGCGCTACCCAATGTCCTACCTCAGCTATGCTGCGTGGTCAGTACAGGTACTAAGAAGTATATTAAGTCCTTCAAACACTTCTTAATTACATCTTATGGCATGTTTACTTAACAAGAATTGATATTTAAATAATTCTAATTCCTTGATATCTTATCTAAGTTCTCCGATTTATGACTTCCCCATTCTTAGTAAGTAAACATGCCATTAATTAGATTTGGCATCTAATTATTAATCAAAATTATTTATCTCAGGGTCAATTCAAGAATGATATGATTGGGCTTGAATTTGACCCACAAGTTCCTGGAGAACCAAAGTTGAAAGGTGAGGATGTTCTCCTTTATATGTATGGGATAAACCCTAAAATTTCCAAGTGGTGGGATTTGGCTGCTCTGGCAGCCTTGTTTATCTGTGCCAGGGTTATCTTTTATATGGTGGTCAAGTACAAGGAGAGAGCATCATTTTTCACACAGAGACTTTATGCCAAGGCAAACTTTCAACACCATGCCAAGAGAGCTCCATTGAGGAAGGAGCCATTGATCTCCTCCAAGAGACACAGAACTCATAATACATTAGCTTCTCAAGAGGGTCTCGGATCACCACTTCCATAGTGTAATTGTAATATTATTTTCTTTAATTTACTTATTTATTTCACTGTAAATCTCTTTGTATAAGATTAAGGGTGATCACACTAAACATCCGTGTAGTTGAAAGTGAAACTTTTATTAGTTAATCAACATGAAATAAATACAGTTCTACCACCTACGAAGTCTAGTAGGTGTGGAGTTTTATTACAAATGGCCTCGGTGTTATTAGGAGTGGTACCACTTATTATAACTTGTAATTTATTTAGTCAAGTTTCCAATGTGGGACGTTATATTCTTCAATAAAACCCTCCCAAACTTACAAATTGGCGGAAATACAAGATCGGGGAATCGAATACTGTAACAATGCATTGGCAACTCTGCATGTATAATAATCTACAGTGTAGTTGATCAATACAAGATAAACTTGTGAAAATTGAAGGTGCTATTGAGCTAGCCTGTTTGGGAGGAACAAATTGAACTACAAAATGAGGACATCAGGAAACCAAGGGTCTTGAATCTTCTCTTTATTTGCTTGAATAAATTGTCTATACTCACTCTTCATTTTGACCCCCGATACAGTCCTACAAAGAAGCATAGAATAATTGTTAGAATTCACAGACTATGATCTGTTTTAGGTTTTGGATTATTGGTAGATGGAGCTCATGTAGGAAGAGAAAACACAGAGAGAAAACTTGGAGAAGAAAACGATGAAAAATGAGTCTGTTATCTCTTACTTAGTCATGTACAAGCTGTGCAGAGCAAATATATCTATAAGGAATAGAATATTCCTCTTACATCATTCAATCTAACCATTGATTAAACTATCCTATGAGATAGCTACACTTGGCACAATTCTATTAAAACTAAGAATACATCTCAGCTGTCCATTGGACTGTGATCCAATGGTTCACAATTAAACAATACACACTCAGCTAAAAACACTTATACTTTAACACTCCCTTCTAAGTGTTTAGCTGAGATGACTCCAAGCTTGCCCCTTAGATATTCAAACCGATCCCTTGCCAATGCCTTAGTAAAAATATCTGCATTCTGCTCTCCAGTTCTGCAGTATAGCAGATCAATCTCACCATTCTGCAAAGCATCACGAATGAAATGAAATCTTCTACTTATATGTCTTGTCCTGTGATGATGCACAGGATTCTTTGTTATTGCAATTGCTGAAGTATTGTCACATAGGATTGGAGTAGCCTCAACTTGTTCCTCACCAAAATCAGATAGAACAAATCTTAACCAGACAGCATGAGCTGTAGCTTCAGCTGCACTAACATATTCTGCCTCTGCAGTAGATAGTGCTACACTGCTCTGCTTAACTGATGCCCAAGAGAAAACACCTGATCCAAGATGAAAAGCATAGCCAGAAGTACTCCTCATATCATCTTCACAACCTGACCAATCACTGTCACAATATCCAACCAGCATTGCCTCTTTTCCTTTCTCATATAATATGCCATAGTCTAGAGTACCTTGAATGTATCTAAGTACTCTCTTGGCAGTTCCCATGTGTTTCTTTGTAGGTCCATGCATATATCTAGCCAAAAGACTTGCAGCAAACATGACATCTGGCCTTGTTGCTGTCAGATATAGCAAGCTTCCAACTATCTGTCTGTACACCTTTTCATCAGCCTGTTCACTTCCATCCTCCTTGGATAATTTCTCATTCATAGCTAGTGGAGTTGACACTGCTTTACAGTCTTTGAGACCAAACTTGTCCAACAATGTTCTTACATATTTTTTCTGATGCAAGAAGATGTAGGACTCAGCTTGTATCACACCCAATCCCAGAAAATGGTGCAACAATCCCAGATCAGTCATTTCATATCTTTTCATCATTTCAGTTTTAAAGTTCATTACCAATTCTTCAGAACTTCCTGTGTAGATGATATCATCTACATATAGTGAAACAATTAGGATTCCACTTTCTGCAGCTTTCACATATAATGTAGCCTCACTAGGACTCCTCTGAAATCCTGCAGCTGTAAAATATGAATTAATTTCTTCATACCAAGCTCTTGGAGCTTGTTTAAGGCCATAAAGAGCCTTCTTGAGTCTATAAACTCTGTCTTCCTTGCCTTGAACCACAAATCCTGGAGGTTGATCCACATACACCTCCTCTTGTAGCACTCCATTTAAGAAGGCTGACTTTACATCAAGCTGAAACAGCTTCCACCTTTTCTGAGCAGCCAGAGCTATAAGTGTTCTAACTGTGTCAAGCCGAGCAAAAGGTGCAAATGTCTCATTGAAATCAATTCCTGGCTTTTGAGTGTAGCCTTTAGCTACTAGCCTTGCTTTGTTTTTCTGAACAGATCCATCCAGATTTAGCTTGACTTTAAAGATCCATTTGACTCCAACTATAGGTTTATCAGATGGTCTTTTTACCAAATCCCAAGTTTCATTCTTCTCAATCATCTCAAGTTCAGCTTCCATTGCCTTTTGCCATGCTGCATCCTTGACAGCTTCTTCAAAGGTTTCTGGTTCAATGATACAGATGTTGCATCTTTCATAGATCTCTGTAAGACTTTTGTATCTCAATGGAGTGTGGTCAATATCTTGTGTACCTGTGTCCACCACAGATCTTTCTTCATTGTCTTCTGTTAGCAACTCATTCTCAACTGAATGTTCTGCTTGTTTCACAACTGTGTCATTGCTCCCTTTCTCCTTTTCAGACACAACTTCAGTAAATGGCACTGAAACACTGCATTCTTTCTGTGCATTCCAATCCCAGCTAGCTTCTTCATTAAATACCACATCCCTTGAGATAATCACCTTTTCAGTGGCAATGTTATACAGTCTATACCCTTTCTCACAGCTGCCATATCCTAGAAACACACATCTGTTGCTTGCTGAATCCAGTTTCTGCCTCTGTGGATTTGGAACATGTGCATAGCACAAAGATCCAAACACTCTTAAGTGTTTAAGTCCTGGCTTTCTCCCACTATAGGCTTCAAATGGTGTTTTCTTGTCCAGAGCTTTAGTTGGACTTCGGTTTAGAACATACACTGCAGTATTAACAGTTTCTGCCCAAAACTCAAGTGGCATGCCCTTCTCAATCATCATACACTTGGCCATCTCCACTATGGTTCTGTTTTTCCTCTCAGCCACACCATTCTGCTGTGGTGAGTATGCCACAGTAAGCTGCCTCTCCATTCCCATTTCATCACAGAATTTATTGAACTCATTAGAGGTGTACTCTCCTCCCCTATCACTTCTTAGTTTCTTCACCTTATATCCACTTTGCAATTCAACAGTGGCTCTAAACCTCTTAAACACTGTGAATACCTCAGATTTGCATATCAAGAAATAGATCCAGCACATTCTTGTACAGTCATCTATAAAGGTAAGGAAATACCTGTTTCCTGCTTTGGTAACAGTTTGCATTGGACCACACACATCAGTGTGTACCAATTCCAGTGGAGATGTAGCTCTGCTGGTTGCTTCTTTTGGAAATGCCTTCCTGCAGTGTTTTCCAAAAGTGCAGCCTTCACACACTGCATTTGTATTTTTTATTTCTGGCAGACCAAACACCATGTCTTCATTCTGCAGCAGTTTCAAACTCTGCAAGTTTAAGTGCCCCATTCTCCTATGCCAAAGCAATGTTGATTGGCTAATGCTTGCAGTTAGAGCAACATGCAAGTCAGTTTGAAGTTTCAAAGGAAAACTTCTATTTCCTTTCATATGCACTCTAGCCACCAGATTTGAGAGAGAGCTATCATCATAGACTTCTGCCTTGTTATCTCCAAAGATAAGAAAATATCCATGCTCCATCATTTGTCCAACACTGAGTAGGTTCTCTTTGAGACCAGATACCAGCAGCACCTCCTTGATATATTTCCCTCCCATTTTAGTTTCAACCATCAAGCTTCCTTTTCCAATGACATCAACCAACTGTCCTGTCCCCATTGCAACTTTAGCAGTTACATTCCTATCAATATCAATCAAAACATCTTCTCTGCCAGTCAGGTGGTTACTACACCCACTGTCCAAGTACCATACCTCTTCCATGGACCTTTTCTCAGTTGCATTGTTAGCATAGAACATGGTTGGTGTAGAGATAACCTGAGTAGCAAACTGAAGCTGCTGCTGCTCCACAGGTTTCTTGCTATAGCAGTCTTTGGCAATGTGACCAAGCTTGTCACAGTTATAGCACTTCGGTTTGCCCTTGAATCTACATTCTCCATAATGCAATTTCCCACAATGTTTGCAAGGAGTTTTAGTTCCATCAGTAGATTTATTATCCCACTTCTTCCCCTTGTCTTTCCAATTCTTCTGCTGCTTGGAATTCTGATTTCCAGTGGCCTTAGCTGATTTGGTATCTACACTCAAGCTAGCAAAGGCCTTCTCAGTCTTGTTCTCATGATGTCTTTCCAATCTTTGAGCAAAGCTCTTCAATGAGGCTACCACCTCTTGAACCTCAATTACATCTAGATCCCTTGAATGTTCAATTACAGAACAGATTGGATCATACACAGGCAGCAGACTAATTAACATTTTCTGCACAACTCTTTCTCTAGATAACTCTTCTCCATAACCTCTCATTTGATTTATCAGATCAAACAACTTAGTAAGATAAGCAGATAGAGATTCATCCTCTCTCATTCTAGTATATTCAAATTCTCTACGAAGACTCTGTAATTTTACACTCTTTACCTGCTTATCACCATGAAATTCCTGCTTCAGAATGTTCCAAGCTCCATGAGATGATTCTTCATGAGAAATCCTAGGGAAGATCCCTTCAGATACAGCTCCTTGAATCAACCCCAAGGCCTTAGCATCTTTCATCAGGATCTCAGCTAGAGCCATCTTCCCAGCACCACTCAATTCCTCTTTTTCCTTCTGCTTTGCATCAGATTCATCATCTCCCTTCGAATCTGAGCTTCCTATTCCTTTCTCAACCAATTCCCAAAGCCCATGAGATTTGAAAATGGTTTTCATCCTTATGCTCCAGAACTCATAGTTCTCACCATTGAAGATCGGAGCTCGCAGCTCACCACCTCCAGATCCTGCCATGTTAGACACCGATCTCCAAGAAATCGCAGCTTACTTCCTTCACAGATTCAAACGCCCAGCTAAATAACGAACCAGGCAGCTGATACCATGTTAGAATTCACAAACTATGATCTGTTTTAGGTTTTGGATTATTGGTAGATGGAGCTCATGTAGGAAGAGAAAACACATAGAGAAAACTTGGAGAAGAAAACGATGAAAAATGAGTCTGTTATCTCTTACTTAGTCATGTACATGCTGTGCAGAGCAAATATATCTATAAGGAATAGAATATTCCTCTTACATCATTCAATCTAACCATTGATTAAACTATCCTATGAGATAGCTACACTTGGCACAATTCTATTAAAACTAAGAATACATCTCAGCTGTCCATTGGACTGTGATCCAATGGTTCACAATTAAACAATACACACTCAGCTAAAAACACTTATACTTTAACAATAATTAGCGCCATGAGAAACGAGCAACCTTGTAGATGAAGTTATATGTGGTGAATAGATCGCATTGGGAACAAAAATATGGACAAAGAGATAAATCAAATAGATCTCTTGTGTATGGGGAGTTTGATCGTGCTAAGACTCTGGCTTTGAGGGACTCTTCGGAGGAGCAGAATCAACATTCCCCCACCATGCTTCGCTGGTCCCCGCCCCTCGGCCCAATGTCTTCAAGGTTAATGTGGATGAGGCTTGGTCGACTTCCTCAACTGCAGCTGGCGTGGGGTTAGTTATCCGTGACCACAATGGGGCCTTCATAGTTGTTGCAACTCAACATTGCAATTTATCCTAAGTAGTCGAGTGTGAGGCTCATGCTGCTATTGTTGGGCTCTCCCTTGCCTCCTCTTTGAACCTTCAAAATGTGGTGTTGGAAACTAATTGTTTAGATTTGTTCAGTGCTAAGAATGGAAGGAAAGCGATGGACAATTGGAAGCTCTACCCTTTCCTACATGAGCTTCATCATCTTGAGTAATCTTTTGCTCAGTTCTCTTGGAATTGGTTATGTTTTTAAAATTTGGTTAATACACCCCACCCTACGTGGTTTCTATCTTGTTGAGAGATGGTCTCCCAGCTCCTCCTTGAGTCTCTTACTGGTTTGACGGGTCTAGTCTAGGCTCTTTGTTGTTGATCTCTGCATTTAGCTTTTTCTTGTAACCTTGTTCCAAGTTGGTACTGGTTGCTGTTGGTTTGTGACTTAGGTGTTTTGTCCCTTGTTACTCATTTGCCTGCTCTTGTCAGGCCTTAATGAAATCTCTTTCGATCAAAAAGGCCTGATCATTTTCTCATTTTTAAAGTGTTATGCAGAAACACTCCAAGACCTTGTAATTGATGGATTATGCGACGTGCACACACACAAACTCTTTGAGAATAAAACACACATAGCACGAAGACACAAGAACATAAAGATTTATAGAAGTTCGGCCTTATGCCTACGTCCTCTTTTGTGATCCCCACGAGAAATTTCACTAGAAGAATATGAACAACTTTGGTTACAAAAAGGAACCCCCTTAGCTATCTATCCTCTCAAACCCTAGGTCTTAATTTCTCTCACACCCTTGTTCAAACCCTTTGATTCCTAGAAAATACTCAAGAATTCACCCTCTTGAACTTTGTCTTGTATTTCTCTCTTGAAAATTCACTCTTGAATTCTCTTCTCTTCTAGATTCCCATGCCTCTCTATGGCTCAGCAAATTTAACCTAGCCCAAAAAGTCTAATTTATAACTCATAGATTTGGGTTACAAGTTAATTAGGAATAGGAACCAAAACCTTATTAAATTAGGCTAGAAAACCCCAAAATAATAGGAAACTTCGTCAAAACACGCCAAAACAAAAAAAAATCATGTGTGACACTTTTCACGAACGGACCGGTCGCCAGGAATGGGTTACCAATCGCCTAGAGATAGAAACGTGACCTGAGCTCTCGGCCAAAACAGACCGGTCGTTTGGCCAAGGAGACCGGTCGACTGCACCATCTCCTCCTTGCGACGTATTCTTCTCCTTCCTTGCTGCTCCGTCCTTGCAACCCCTTAGTTTCCTTCTTCCTCATGCATCCATTGGTGATCCAAACTTCAACAATCTCCACCTTGGCGAACCATCAATCGCCTATGAACAATTGTTGACCCCTAGAACCTCATCAACCTCTTGGAAACTGTTCTAGCAATTCCTAAGAGCTCCACCATGGCAAGAAACCTCTTGCCTCAACGCACCTCAAGTGAGAAGGTGCTCCACCCAAGCTAAACTTGGGCCATCCGGACCTCTTGTGTAGAAGAGAGATCCCCCATGCAGAAGTTCTTGCTCATCGCCTTCTTAGAACCTTGAATTCTTAACATGCCCTGATATGTAAACTGTTGCCCTAAAGCCAAACATGTGATGTTGCTTTTTGGATATTTTACCATCACTAATGGGCAAGATTGTTGTTTTCAACCATGATATTTGGTTTATTATCATAATAGTAAAACGACAAGTCCTTTGAATATGAAATAGTATAAGAGATATGCAATGAGATTGGATATAAGGAGGCCTCTCATACTTCCACATCATTTCCCAAACGTTCCCGATCGTAGGATTATCAATTGGGCGTTGATCATCTGCAAAGATTGGTACACACTATATCTGCTCAATTGGGAGAATCAACAATCTCAAGTCATTGCGTGTAGAAACACTAAGATAAGTGTGTAGGTGCTTATAGGGACAAGTACACTAAACACAATCAAACCACGAGTTCTATGATGGAATTCTTACTCACATGTCAAACTAGAACTCATAAGTTACAATAGTGCAAGCTAGTCCTCAGACCTGAGACATCGTAGTTGTCTTGTGGACGAGTCATTTTTCTTTTATATCACTGTACAACCATTGAAAGAAAAATTACTCAAAGGTGATTTTCATTATTCAAACTCATCAACTTGTTGTTATGGCATTCAGCTCACAGAGGCAAGTGAATGTACAAAAAGGGATCTCTGCTCCCAGTAAGGAAAAAGAGTGCTCGAAAGATATGATTGGGAAATCTTTGAAAAGTATCAGATATGATTAGAAAAGAAGTTTCTAAACATAACCAATGTAATCATATAAGTGGAAAATTCATATTAGGGTTTTGAAAATGGTATCCATACCCTGATAGTATGAATTAGGAGCACTGTGATAGAGAAGGACTCAATTCCACAGCAATTCTAACTCGAATAGATTTTCCACGTTTTTTAATTAGCTTGGGTAGCCATGACATGGTGCTAGGCGTCAACCATTGCTTGTGGAAGTCCTGTAAGATTCAATTATAATTGGCATTCGCTAATAGGAAGAATTAAATGGTGAGATTTAATTCACAATCAACTTAGAGGAGTTGAGGCAACCAATTACCTCGCTAAAAGAAACCTATGAATCGCACACCGAAAAATGTACTTAGAGGAACAAATGAAGAATAAGAAACTTGAGAAACAAATGAAGAAAATAAAACTTTGAAAGTCAACGTGGGCTTTTGGGCCCCTACCTCGTTTCCTAATATTTCTCCTTTCCTTAAAGCCTACCTTGTCTGAGCTCAAGGGTGTGAAAATTTAGGTCTAAATATTAAAAAGTACCTTTTTGGTTGCCACCAACCTAATAACATTCTCCCCATCATCTCGTCTTAACTTCACCTTCATGGACCTTGTCCTCCGACACCACCACTTCTACACCTTTGAAATGAAGCACCCTTGATGATAAACTTTTATTCATACAACCTTGACTAACCTTCCTTACCCAACTAGTCTTGAGAAAACCTGCAGCTTCATTCCGTTACACCAGCTGCTTGACAGTAAGATCCCTTGCTCACTTTTCTTTGGCACAAAACTTCTCCTTGGTAGCATTTCTGCACCACCTGCAATTGTACTTTCCAAAAGCTCATAAAAATTGTTAGGTTGAATCTTCCCCCTCATAATCACCACCGAACCTTTGTGTGACTAAGAGCTTCCCTTCTTCGTCCTTGTACAAATACTCTTCTCTATATAGTGCACCAAGGGAAATAAGATTCCTTCTTAATGTTGGTACATGCCTTACCTCATAAAGGCTTCTAACAACACCATTTTGCATCTTGATCTTAACTATTCCAATGCCCAAAACATCATAACTTGTTTTGTCTCCCAACATAATCTTGTTACCATTCATTTCCTCATATGTATCAAATACAATCCTATTTGAACATACATGATAAGAGCATCTGAATTTAAAATCCAAACTGAAGTAGAAACCTTACCCGAAGAATTTGCCACGACGTTCCCATTACACTTCTCATCCGTAACCGTCAAAAGTTCATCTTTGGTTGTTCTTGAACTTTTGGCATTCTTCATCTTGTTTCACTTCTCCTTCCATAACAGATAATTTCGCTTCCAATGGTCCTTAGACCCAATCGAAGCACCCTTCTTTTTCCCTGAATTTTAGATTCCTTCCCTTCTTCATCCAAAGATTGAAGAGCTCTTCCTTCAAGAAGAATTTGTTTGACAACGATCTCACCGCAAACATCCATTTGAGCATTTCCCTTGTTTGCTTTGCAGTGCCTTCGATCGCCTTGATGAACCCCCTAGCTAACTCGATGAGCACGTCCCTCTCCTCCGTTGCCAAGATAATGGCTGAACCTTGATGGGCTAGGGCATCTTTCATTCTCTTTTGTCATAGTGTGAAGTTCTCCTTCCTTGTGAATGTCTTCACCTCGAGCTTCACGCTATTCATTTGTGGTTTCATTGGCTTCTCTTATGCATTATTGTCCCTCCTCATCATCAACAGTTGCAAACACTCTTAAAACTATAAGAACATGTCGCGAACCATGGCTCTGATACCACTTGTTGTGTGAAAACACCACAAGAACTTGTCGTTGATGGACTATGTGATGTGCACATACAAAACCATTGAGAATAAAACACACACACCACGAAGATGGTAAAACAAACACAAAAGAACACAAGCATTTATAGCAATTCAACCTCGTGCCTATGTCCTCTTTGGTGATCCCCTCGAGAAATTTCACTAGAATAATATAAACAACTTTGGTTACAACAGGAACCCCCTAGCTCTTTATCCTCTCAAACCCTAGGTCTTAATTTCTCTCACAACGTTGCTCAAACCCTTTGATGCCCTTGTAAAGACTCAAGAATTCACCCCCTTGAATTATGTATTGTGTTTCTCTCTTGAAAATTCACTCTTGAATTCTCCTATCTTCTAAATTCACCTGGCCTTTCTTTGGCTCGAAAAATTTAACCTAGGCTCTAAAGTCCTATTTATAACTTATAAGACTTAGATTACAAGTTAACCAGGAATAGGAAACTAAAACCCTATTAAATTAGGCTAGAAACCCCCAAAATAATAGGAAACTTTGTCAAAATAAGCCAAAACGTTGAAATTATGCACGACACTGCTCAAAAACTGACCAGTCGTCAGGAATAGGCAACCAGTGGCCTGGAGACAAAGACACGACCTTAACTCTCGGCCAAAACCGACAAGTTGCCTGCACTCCTTGCAACGTCTTCTTCTCCTTTCTTGTTGCTCAATCCTTTGAGCCCTTTAGTTTCTTTCTTCTTCATGCATCCATTGGTGAGCCAAACTTCAACATAATTAAAGAACTGAACACATGTACGGTACCCAAAATTCCAACTGCTCTACTTCTAGATCTTTCTCAATATCATCAATTTCAACAAAATGTACATTTTGGTTGAATTCATCTTTCACGTGCCATAAGAAAGTAAAGCTAGAAATTACCACACCCTTGGAGGTGCTCTCTCTTTCAAATTAAACTCTTTTTTCCATGCAGTACATATAACTTCTTTTTTTATTTTATTTTTTCCAATAACCAAGAGGACTGCATGCATATTGAATATCAATGTAAACAAATTTATATGTAGGCTTTTTACGTCCAATATTCCCTCAACTTACACTCGAGTTAGATTTCCGTCTCTTAATTCACAAAATAGTTGTGGTAGTCCCCCAACTTCACTTCCGTTAGTACCATTGATCCTACGTTTGATTTTCTGTCAAATTTGAGGCCAAAATAGTATTTTTCATGTTCTTTCTCAGGGGAAAAGCTGTATTTTCATCCACATTAGTCATCTTCTCTGGCCAGTCCTCTGTATTAATTTTATGTTGAATCTCTAAGATACACATGGAAGACCGAATATCTCCAATTTGGACAATTCTCCTTGAAACAAGGAAATTCTTAACATTTTTTTTTAAAAGAAAAGCCCCTATATAAAGTGGGTCCAAATAAGTAATTAGCGTCGTATTAAGTTACTACCTAGTTAGCATGCAAAAAAACAAGGAGAGACCTTAGACCAAGCTAGGGAGAGTTTTTATCAAAAATAGTCAAAACTAACCCTTCACTTTCATAAATATCATTTTTTTAAAGACTTTCAAAAATAGCCAAAAATTTACTTAAATAGACTCAAATGCCCTCAAAACAAAAACCCACATAAATAAGTAAAAGAAAGTCAGTCAGACAAAGAAAAAAGCAGAAAATAGGAGAGTGTCCAACACAGTATGAATCGAAGGGTGTTGTTGCTATTCTCCTCCCTCTGTAACTACTAGAAAAGAAATTAAGAAAATTTAGAGGTGTAGAGTGACAACATGGGAAGGCTGTTTGCGATCAATCTTGAAGGAAGCATCTACAACTACAAGCTGCAAAACCCCATCTTGCCCTTGTTGATGACATACTTTCTAAGTCGTTTCGGTGCAAACATAGAAAGGCTAATCTTTTTGACAAATAAGTTCTTGAAGAAAAAACGAAAGTTGTCTACTTTTGATTTGCTATGGTTGTTGGGTGCTATCTTTTTCAGTTCACACCTGAAAGCGCATGTGGAGAATATGGCTCTTTGGCATAATCGAATTATATGCTTAGAAATGAAATCAAGTTTTCTTGAATTGTTGGATGTATGAATGTATCATTTTTATTTCACGTCAAAAAGATTAAAAAAAAGCACGGTACGAATTAACAGAACTTATTTGCTCTCATTTCTACAAGAAAATAATTGCTCAAATAAATAAATTATAAATATTGTCAATGCAGTTAGTTTATCATACGAAGATATCCTTATTTATGAGGACATTTTAAAATATTTTTATAAAAATTGACATAAAAAACTTAATTCGGGAGAGGAAACTTCTGACGCTTAAACCCTAAGCCTCCCTGAGTTCAGGGCTTGTTGCAGCAGAGGGAGAAATGGGGTTAGGGTTAAAGAATTTGGTGAAGAAGAGGATGATGGGGTTGGGAGAGATGGGGTTCAACGCCGGAGGTGGAGCCATCAAGTGGTTCCCTGGCCACATGGCTGCAGCCAAGCGCGCAATCCGCGACCGGCTCAAGCTCGCCGACTTCGTCATTGAGGTCCGTGACGCTCGCATTCCATTGTCCTCCGCCAACCAAGACCTTCAGCCCCAGCTCCGCTCCAAACGTTCCCTAATTGCCCTCAACAAAAAGGACCTCGCCAACCCCAATATCATGCAAGTAATGTTAATATAATTTATTGTTTTTTGTAGCTGTATTTATCATTTTCTTTGTTGAAGTTGAAGTTATTATTGGTTTAATTGTTTTAGAAGTGGACCCGTATTTCGAATCGTCCAATCAAGATTGCCTTCCCATGAATGCACACAGCAAGAGCTCTGTTTCAAGAGTATTTGTTTTTGCCTTCCAATTTGATATTTCTTATTTTGGGTTCAAAACCCTGAAATGTGCACTGGTTTATCAAAGCTTCTTGAGCTGGTGGAGTATAAACTGAAGGAAGCCATTTCGAGGGAACCTACTCTGCTTGTTATGGTGGTTGGCGTTGCTAATGTTGGGAAATCATCTCTAATCAATAATATTCATCGGATTGCATCTTCTAGCTTTCCCGGTAAGTTCTTCATGTTAGAGGAGGTTGTTGTGAATCCTGTATTGATGGAAATGTGTTTCAGTTATTAATATCCATGGAGTTGAGGCAATACACATTGAGGAATGACAGTGTTTGAGTTTCTTTCATAGTGCAGGGTAAGATGAAGCGAGCTACAGTGGGCCCATTACCTGGTGTTACTCAAGACATTGCTGGATTCAAGGTTAAGTCATTTTTGTTATTGATTTTCTTTTTCCTAGTCATTGTATGCTGAACTGAAAATACAGACTAGCCAGTGAATAATATACTTAAAAAAGAAAACGCTTTTTGACCCTTCTCATCTTGAAAACGAAAAAATAATCTATCTAGTTCTTAGTGTTTGTTTCTTTTGTCTTCTAATACTGCTTTTATAATTCTCTATTCCTCTGTTTCCTTCATCTCGCCGATTTGATGATGGAAACTCGTCTTCCTTTTTCCCTAACTTTTTTGAATTGTTTATGTGCAGATTGGTCATCAGCCTAGCATATATGTTCTTGACACTCCAGGTGTGTTGGTTCCAAGTATCCCAGACATAGAGACAGGATTAAAGCTAGCTCTTACAGGTTTGTCCTTTCTCAGATAAATTCTCTGGAATTTCTTATTACCGTGGCATTTGAAAGGTGTTTTGAATTTTTTAGGCTTACATTTGTTGGGATGGCATGACTTAGAAAGTTTCTCTAGGAATTGTAGTCCTTTACATGCATGCAACTTTAATACATGCTGTTTCAACTTTGTTGGCTTGGCAATCACCTTAATATCTCTCTTTTGAAAATTGTCTGTTTCAACTTTGTTGGCAATTTCCTTTATTCTCTGTTCAGGTTCCTTATAGGCCACAATTTCTCCTTGTATTAATCAAATTCGTACTTTAATAGCTTAATGGCTTTTAGCTGTTGGCTTCAATGGAGAACGGTCCAGTATTTAGAAAATTTAACGATAGGCTCAGACTGCCTCTCTGTGTAGTTTAGGATCCATGTTTAATGAATTCTGATTAGCTTACTATCAAATTTTGGCGTTCCAACTTCCATTTGGAAAAAAAAAAAAAAAAAAAAAGAGTCACGTACATCATAAATAGGGATGAATCATTAAACTTAGGGGGAAATGTTTGTAACTTTTGTCAGTGTACTGCATCTCACTGAACCTCATCGTACAGGATCTAGTAAGGATTCGGTTGTAGGGGAGGATCGAATTGCTCAATACTTGCTTGCAATTTTAAATACACAAGGGACACCCTTTCACTGGAAGAACTCAAATAATAGGAGAATGGAAGGGATTCAATATGAAGCAAAGGAAAAAGTTGACTACAGTCTTAAAAATCTTCGACCTAGTAGGAGGAAGTTGCCAACTAAGTCTCATGTGCTGTACGTTGAGGTAACGGAAATTACTATATGCATGTTTATATTTTTCTTTATTCACCACAATGCTTGATTACATTCCAACTTTTACTGTTGATTATTTCAAACCTCTGATGCTTACTCACTTTCAACGCTAACAGGAGAAGTTAGTATAATTTCTGAAAATAATAATGAGTTTTTTGTTTTTATCTTTTTCCTTTTAATAATTTCACTAAGACTATGCTTTGACTTGGAGAAATCTTATTGTAAATTACAGCAAATAATGAGTAACCCATCGATGATCTTTCAAAGGGAAAGTGAAGATTAGATTTTATGTACTAAAGATATTTGACAGTAATTGAGAAATAAATTGTTGGTTGAAGTAAACGGTTTGCTGACAACGATATGATGAGATCCAATTTCCCTACTTATCTTCGTGATAATTAGCAAAGAGATTTCTTTTAAATTTGTAATTTTTAGGTACTGTATCTGGAGCATGTATTTAAGTCTTGAGAATATGTTTTAATTTATTTGTTCACTAACCACTACTGCTCTCACACTAGCCATTTTAAATTTCCCTCCACACGTGTAATCTGTGACTTTGCAATGAACTTTTAGTTCTTTGACACTTTTAAGTGCAGCTTAGGTAAGTATCCTTGGTGACTTGGCCAATATTTGTTATGTTTGTATGCTTTTTAAAATACTAGCATTGTTCATGTTGCTTTTCAGGATCTTGTAACTGAAGTGCAGCATGCTCTGTATTCGACTCTGTCAGAATTCAATGGCAACACGGAGGATGAGAGTGACTTGGTGGTACTTATAGAACAGCAGTTTGAATCACTGCAGAAGGCACGAAAGATACCCAATGAGGGGTCGGAAGCTCGCTTGATGATATCAAAGAAATTCCTTACCTTATTTAGGACGGGTAAGTTAGGCCCTTTCATCCTTGATGATGTCCCAGAAGCTAATCCGCTTTCATGAAACATCTTACTTTTCCATGAAGACCCTCTTTAATTTTAACTTTTGTTTCTTTAACGTTTCGATTGATAGACTTGTATATGTGCGGTCCCCTTGTGTCATATTGACTCACCTGTATCAGTGATCTCAATTATATTTCTGTTGTATTGAGAAAACTTGTTCATATTTGATATAATTGTCAAAGTATTCAAATTTGGTTTGAATGGTACATATTTGTGTCTACTCTAAAGGAGGCTCTGTTTGTATTCAATCTGAAGTTTGAAAAATGTAGCTGCAATGAATCGATATGCAATCGAAGCTAAATCAAACAGCACTTATAAACCCTAACTCTATTATTTATTTATTTATTTATTAAATTGGTAAGATGGATCCCATTAACCCCATATCAAACCTTTTGGTTAGGTTATTGGTATAGTGATAAAACTTCAAGGAAACAACTTTGTACTGTTCCGACGTGGCATGTGAAGATCTTCTAATTGGTTTCATTCTCAATCCATGGATATTTTCGATTTAAAAAAATCCATAAGGATATTTAGGTAGGAAGGTAGAGACTGAACTTGAAAACGAATATTGTCAAAACTTGTTGGTTTGGGCTTAGGCTTGGACAATGAAGATATTCGTAGAGGAATAAGAGCAAGACAAGGGTATTATACTAATATAGGGAACTATTATTTGCGGTCTAAAAAAGTTGTCATGCACTTATATTTTAAAATAACATTAAAGAAATTATATTTTGAGGGGTGTAGAATGACTTTTTTGGAGTGCTGATAAAACTGTTAATTTATTAACCTTAAGAAGTTTAGGAGTTTTTTTTCAACAAATTTAGGCAGTGGTGGACACCTAAAAGCGAGGGAAGGCTATCATTTCCATGGATGCTTTCCTTTGAGTATAGCTGACACAGGGCAAGCTGTTCCTTTGAGAGGGTAAAGGCAGGGCAGGGAAACCCCAAGAGGAAAATTTCTTGTATCCGTCACTAGTTTTTAATCGAGCACACTTTCAATGTTTTTTTTAAGGGTATTTGCTCTTAACTACTTGAGCTACAATCCCTTACTCAAATATCAATTTTTTTATTCAACCTTTTACAAATGGATCCAGCTATGGGTTGCCCTTATTGCTAATACAACTATCTTCTAACTATGGATAAGATAACTCACTCACCGGTCGACACAACTATTATTCTTTGCCAATCCATAGACCTATTAGCTTCCCCTCCCCAATCTTAGAGCATCCACAATGAACTCCTTAAACCACCTCATTAGACAAATTTTAGGGAGGAATTGTAAAAATATAACTCCAACCATACTCTCTATTCACCTCCCAAAATAGGGAGACCTCTAAGAGCTCCTAAATTTGAGAAGAGAGAAAGGACTCCTAGAGGCTGCTTATAAAAAATGCTACTACTTGTTTTATGTATATTATAAACTTTTAATTAATGCTAATTATTTTATTTTATTTTTATTTTTTTTAATAGAGATGGACCAATTAAAAAATAGTTATAGTATTTATGACTCCCTAAACTAGGGAGAATGATTGGAGTTCAAATTTTATAGAGAGCTCCTAAAATAGCTTTTGTATATTTTTAGCTAAATTTTAACTAAAAAATAGGGAGCATGATTGTAGATGCTGTTATCTCTCTTGCTGGCCTATGGCTGTTGACATGTATTTTTTATAATTAAAAAAATATCATTTTCTTTATTCTTCCACGTGTCTTCCAATTCAATCCTAGCATCAAACGAGCCCAAAGTTACGAAAGATTAGATTGTATATATGTTATAATACACGTGGATATTTATTGATATTATTCCTTAAAAAAGGGAAATATCAACCGTGTCATTCACTCATATTATAACACGTGTACCACTACTACCATACCATTCTATAATTTCTCACTATGTCGATCAACTTTACTCTCAAAATAATGAAAAAGGTTTAAAGGAGGACCATTGCAATGCATTGAATGGTAACGCAAGCTTTATTACGCAATGGTTCTGACGAAATGAAACAGCCGTTTTTTTTTTTTTATGGAGTGAACTTGGACCAAACCAAGGTAAGGTTAGGCTTAGATATACAAATACAACAAATTACATTGGAGCACGTTCTATCCTTTATGGAGTGAAAGGACCACAAAGTTGTAAATTGGATCAATATGCTAACACTATTCACGAAATAGATATCTTTTGGAGGTTGCTCCCAAATAGTATGGTCCTTGCTACATAGGCCACCTCCAGCGCAAGCCCCCAGCCTGGGCAAATAGCAGCCCTAGGCCCCAAACCCTCCTCTAGCGTGCAAGATTTAGCTTGGGGAAGGAATGTGACTCACCAGTCCGGGCAAGTTCATGGGCAAAAATTGACTGGGTTGTTGTCCGAAGGCCACTGACCCACCAGCCACATAAACCAACGGCTACAAGTCATGTGACTTCTCTTGGAGCCTCCAATCCAAAAATCTTATCCAATCCAACGGCTGTCCAATTTTTGCCTTAAAAAATTGAAAAAAAAATCAAAAAAATCTGGAAATTATTTTTATAAATACCTACCAATATTTTTCACTTTCCAAACTAAATTTTCTACTATAAAATTCCATTTTTGCAAAAATACAAATGGCCTCTTCCATCGAAACCGGAGGGTCGTGTACAAATGTTCGAAGAGGTCAAAATCTTGGCGACGAGGTAAAAAAAAAAATTGCCGTTTTATTCAATTCAATTTCTTTTTTTTTTATAAATATATTTCTTGCATTTCCAATTTCATGTTTTATTAGATTATTCAAGGCAAAAAAAAAAAAAAAAAAAGGAAAACCATTACACATGGCTCCTCAAGTGAACAATGCCCGCAGTTGGTTCCAGTGGTGCGTTCTGTGTCGGAAATAATAGCACTATTACGTCCTCCAAAGGAAAATACTCCTTCACATCGTGATCTAGTGGAACCGCCTCTGCCAATGATTGAGTCGTCCTTGTACTCGATTGTGTCGGACTATCAGGATGAGTGAGATGCGAATTTTATAATAAATATAGACATGTGGCAACCGAAAATCTTATCCAAAAAGCTTATCAAAATTAATAATTTAAATATAAAAAATAAAAAATAAATTAAAATGAATACTAATTGCCCTTGCCCTTACCTTTTGGGTGCTCTTAATGGTTCCACAAAATTCTAGTACTGGTCCACCATGGGACCCTAGGAGGTGCCCTCTTGCTGTTAGGATTAATAAATATGGGCTATTGAACTCTCTTTCAAATTAAAGTCTTTTTTTTCTTCTTCTTTTTTTCCATGCAGTGCTCATAACTTTTTCCAACCGTGGACTGCATATTGAATATCAATAATGTAAACAAATATATATATATATATATATAATGTAAGTAAGGGTCCTTGTATATGATAGACATTATGTGGAATAAAATACAATTCTTTTACATTAGGTAAGCGATTGGCAATCATGGGGAGATTATAAAATAGTACTGTACAACCACGTCAGTTGGTGATACTTATACATGATATTTTCTTTACATCGAGACTTTTTAGGATAAAATCTAAAATCACAAAGAAATCAAAGACTGTTTATAAATTGGAAACCATATCAAAGTAAGATGAAGAGTCGCAAGAAATGGGCTCTCGATCGATGAACAAGTGGTGTGGGTCTTTATGTTTATTAAATATCCAGGCCAATATATGGCTAATATTAGGGAATTATCATTTAATTGATAATTATCTAAATTAAATGGATATTAAGGCAATTAATTAGATAATTGATTCTAATTTATTGTAGTCCATTTCTGACCGTGATCTAATAAGAATTGTTTATTCCGTGCTAGGGTTACATACATGTAAAAGGAGAGGATTGCTTCACGGCAAGACACACAACTTTTCAAAATCAAACTCTAAACAAAAAGTTTAGATCTTTCATCAAAGACCGGTTTAACTATTTATTGCTTTGCCAAGCCTCCTTGGTATTTGTCAACTGTTTCCATAAGTTGAAGGCCATTCTGATTGCCTCTTGCATTGTTCTAATCTTATAGATTGTTGCCACTTGATCCTGAGCTCTGTATTGAATTAGATCTAATACAAGGTGGTGGCAACTTGTAGTTCTAATCAAACTTGCCCATTTATTTTCATTGTTTCACTATTTTATTTACTTTTTTATTATATTTTATTTCCCTCTCAATTGAATCAGTTTATCATTCAATTCATAATCGTTTGATTTAAAGCCATTTTACTTTGTGCAGAAGTCTTTTATTTATTTAGTTTTATTTTATTTTCAAGTCTATTAGGGTTTTAATATTACTAAAAGTGGCACGCTCGCAATTCACATATTCTCAAAGCCTATTCTAGGTCGTTGTTATTTTTCAAGGTAAACATATTTTGGCACGCCTAGTGGGACTTCTAATGCATATATTGCTGACAATTTATGTTGGTGTATGCGTTATAGGGATACAAGGGGTAGATTATGGTACGTTTAGTACGGTGGTTTGTCATGGATTGGATTAAATCTTAGGACTGTCTTGGATTGGCCTAAGCTGGATTAAGTACTGACATATGTTTGGTTATGCGTCGAACTAAGAAGCTAGATTGTAAAAATAATAAAGACCTATGTTTGGTGATGTGTCGGACAAAAAAATAGTTATTGTAATAATTAGATTTAAGACAATAATAATAATAAATAACTAAAATTCTAATATTTTTTAAAGGCTAAAATTATCTTAAACAAAAAAGGGTTCGGACTTGCGTGTTCAATTTAGCAAGGGTGCTATATTGCGAACCACTTTTCAACCTTGCTATATTAAATAAGCGAGTGAGGGGTTTTGTTTACTATTGGACTAATCTCATTTAAGTTAGTTCCTCTCTTATCAAACATAAGTTTCAAGTGCTATTTAAGCCAGCCCAGTCTAGGCCTACCAAACGCAGCCTTAAGGGCGTAAGAGTTGGAAAGATCCGCCCCTATAATTTGGTTGGCAGACTCCATTAAAAGCCCTGCAATACATGCCAACATATCCGCCCCTAATATTTTCATTTAATATATAAAAAAATCCAAAATAAAATGCAAAAGTCTGGTTTTGATCAAATTATTCAAAATTTGAATTTCAAATCCAACATATAATTCTCCTTCTTTCCATCTCTCCAAACAAGAAAAGAAACACAAATTTTAACTTCAATCTCTCTACTCTTTTGTTCTACCCCACATTTACACAAATCCTTGCTCTCTGAAGCTTTACAGAAGAAATCTCCTGGCCTTCTTCTTAATTTGCTGCAGGAAAAACAAAAACAAAATAAAAGTTATGCGTCCTCCATCAAACCTGCAAGAGTTGAAATGGTATAAATATCCTAGATCTACGTGAGCATCCATGATCCATGGGATAAATAAAAAGGAAACAACTTCTTGAAAAAAACAGAAACAAAATTCTTACCAACCATATATGATATGGAACCAATGAAACGAAAGAAGAAAAGAAAGAAAGAAGTGAGGGAGAGGAAGAGGAAGAGTAGGCTGGATATACAGTACAGGAACAAGATCGACTAGTGAAAGCAGAAATAAAGTTTAGTTGGAGGAAACCCTAGGAAATACTCGGAAGAGAGCACGCTCGTAATTCACACATTCTCAAAGCCTATTCTAGGTCTTTGTTATTTTTCATGGTAAACAATGAGATACAGATATTCACACCTAAACAAGTACAAAGTAATTAATGGTGTGTTTACTAATTGGGAATTGAATTCTACATATGGAGAATTCCTAAGTTTACTTCACATCAAGGAATTGAAAAGTAAGTAGGGTCCATACACAAATTAGGAATTGAATTCCTAATTTTGGAGGAATTCATGGCATGTTTACTAATCTGTAATTGGATTAGGAGGAATTGAATTGAGGATGAATTGAATTTAGGAGGAGTTGGATTGAGGAGAATTAGATTCTGGATTCCTATTGAAGTTGTTTAATAAACCATATGGATTGAGGGGAGTTAGATTCTAAATTCCTATTGAAGTAGTTTACTAAACCATATAGAATTTGAGTAGGAGTGGTACTAATTACTAAAATGTCATCGTTGTTGAGTTAAAGTAGATGACAAATTTGGAATTTTGAAAATTGTGTGAGAATATAATGGGTAAAAAAGATGAATTCCTAATGGGTTAGTTTTCCAGGAATTAGAATATCATATCCCACACAAGAATTGAATTCCTCCAAAATCAAGAATTCAATTCCTAATTTTGTGTGGGCCCCAAACACAAGAATCTTTCATAAGTGGAATTCAATTCCTGATGAGAATTCTAATTCCTAATTAGTAAACACAGCATCAATTCCTGAAAAGAATGAGCATGTTAGTTTGTTGCCCTATTGGAATTGGTACTTTAGATGTTGCCCGCATTAGTTTTTCTAATGAAGTTTCTCTTAAAAAATAAAAAATAGGGTTTTTTTTTTCTTTTAAAATTATGAGAAAATTGGGTTATGATTTAAAGATGATGTATCAACTAAGTTCTTTGGATAAAATTTTAATGAGGTGTCATATGCATGAAAGAAATCAAGCAGATCATGACAGAAAAAATTCAAAATGATGATCCGAATCCATCGAACAAACATGAAGAGCCGCAAGAAATGGGGGTCTCAATTGATCAACAAGTGGTGTGGGGCAGCACTTTGACTTTATGAGATACAGATCCATCTCCACCATCCATCAACCATCATCCATATCCACACTTAAACAAGCAAGAAGTAAATAAGAGTACCAGTGCAGAAAGCATGGAGGTGTAAAAGACGTGGGCCCTCGAAAACTCAGTATGCTTGCAGTAGCGTCCATGCAATTATTGCAAGCCAAATTTGATTATATTTCACCATAACGAAATTAATGGCGGTGCCCATACTGCATAATGAGAGAACGTGATTAGGCTCTACAAGTCGTCCCCTTGGCCATGTATTTATAAGATAACACGTAGGCTCTGTAGAAGAACTCAACAACACAATATTATTTCTAGGGTTTGCATTGCAGTGAGTAAATTTACATATTTGGTTGGCCTGTAAAAATGGCAGAGAGGTCGAGTGGTTATATTGAGGGAATGATTGAAGAGGATAAAAGATCGGCTTCTGCAGGGAAGTATTTGGTGTGGGAAGACATAACGGTGGTGGCTCCTCAAAACTTGAGAAATGATGCAACCTCAAGAAAGCAGCTGTTGAATGGGATTAGTGGTTTCGCTGAACCTCACCGGATTATGGCCCTCATGGGTCCTTCTGGTTCAGGAAAATCTACCTTACTTGATGCCTTGGCTGGTATCTCTCTTTCTCTCTCTCTTTCTCTCTCTCTCTCTCTCTCTCTCTCTCTCTCTCTCTCTCTCTCTCTCTCTCTCTCTCTCTCTCTCTCTCTCTCTAAAGTAATTGATTCCTTGGTTAGAATTGATATGTGATTTCCCATACCCTTGTAAGCCCTGTGTCTCTTTGTTGGATACAAAATACTATAATATTTCGCAAACAATAATACTCATCCAGAGAAAGGCCATACTGCATGTGAGTTGAGACCTACAACTATTCACCAAAATTAATGCACACAACTACAATTTGAGCAAAGGTCTGTTGGTGTCAGTTGGTCACTTATCTATGATCTATCTAATTATAGTATATAGCGGGTTTTCTTCCCTAAGGATATATCTTCTTCTTAAAACAGGACATCCTATTTTTGGATTGTAATCCAACTATCAGAACCATCCAGTTTTTAGATTCTCTTTCAAGCATGATTCATGCAAAAAAAAAGTCTACTAAATCGGAAATATAATCAAATTTGACTATTTTTGTGTGAGGATGATCCTTGGAGTAATCTTACATCCCTTCATAATGTTCTCTCACGATTAGAATGTAGATGAGTAATGATGTCTGATTTGACTATTTTTTGTGCAAGGATGATCCTTGGAGTAATCTTACATCCCTTCGTGTAAATTTTTTTTTTCTATAACCACTCGTCTCACGCTTGAGGTATTTTTTTCTATAATATTTTGAGAATTCCTTATTTATTAACAGGTAGACTACCTGCAAATGTTAAAATGTCGGGAGATGTTATACTCAACGGCAACAAAAGAAAGTTAAACTGCAGAGACATTGTAAGCATAATTAGAACTAACATGAAATTTATTTATTTTTAAAAAAATTTGATTATAATATTAATATGCATGTATTTTCAGTCTTATGTAACTCAAGAAGACCTCTTCCTGGGATCACTCACAGTCAGAGAAACCCTAGAATATTCAGCTCATCTCAGGCTTCCTTCTACAATGACTAAAGATGACAAGAATGAGGTGGTAGATGAGACCCTCACAAAAATGGGCCTCCAAGATTGTGCTGAAAACAACATTGGAAACTGGCATTTGAGGGGTATAAGTAATGGAGAAAAGAGGAGACTTAGCATTTGCACTGAAATACTAACACAGCCTCATGTCTTGTTGCTAGATGAACCCACCAGCGGCCTGGACAGTGCTTCATCTTTCTTTGTGATATGGGCATTAAGAAACATTGCTCATGATGGAAGGATAGTCATTTGCTCCATCCACCAACCGAGTAGCGATGTGTTTAATCTCTTCAATGATCTGCTTCTCCTAGCAGGAGGTGAAACTGTTTATTTTGGAGAAGCAAAGATGGCTGTAAAGGTAAGATTATTATTTCTTAATAGAGCCGCCAAATTTGTTCACCGATATCTCGTTTTTCGAAATCTGAGCCTACTCTGAACCTCAATCGCATATTTCTAACAAGTAAGATAATGACAGACATACTAATTAATTGATGGCTTCTTCAATTCTTACTCTTCAGTTCTTCGCGGATGCTGGATTTCCTTGTCCAACAAGAAAAAATCCTCCAGACCACTTCCTTCGATGTGTTAGTTCAGACTTCGACCAAGTTATTGCAGCACTTATGATATCTCAAAGAATTAATTATGTACGTAAATTTCTTTAATTTTTCTTCAGAAGGCTTTGGTTTTGCTTGTTATATTATTAATGAATTGTTTTTGGGATTGTCTTGGCAGGGATCATCGGGCTCTTTAAATTCCGAAATGAATTTGACAACAGATGAGATCAAAGGAAAACTCATCAATGAATACAAGTCCTCCACATTTTCATCAAACGCAAGAAAAAGGATGAGAGAAATCTTAACATTGCAGGAAAAACCTGCCACAAAATCAAACAAAGAAAATAGTAGCAGCTGGTGGAGGAAGCTATGCACGTTGATTAGCCGATCTTCACTGAATATGTCTAGAGATATTGGGTACTACTGGTTGAGGAGTGTGTTTTACATTTTAGTTGCAGTGAGTGCTGGCTCTTTCTTTTTCAAGATTGGGACAAACTATCAAGCAATTGTGGCAAGAGGAAAGTGTGATGGTTTCATCTACGGTCTCATGATCTGCTTGTCCATTGGAGGCATACCCTTTGTTATTGAAGAATTACAGGTAGACATGAAGCCTCATCCTTAATTCGCTCATATGATTGTTTTCACCTCGATACTTGCATTGTTAGTCTGTGAATCGCGAAAATTCATCAGTTTGATTCTATAGTTTGGCAACATAAGTGTGGTAAAAGAACATTACCAGTAACAGTTTATCGAGTTATATACACTAAATGGCCCTCAGGTTTTCAGTGTATTCATAAAACAACTGAAGTTTCGGAAATTACACTAACAATCTCTGAGGTCTAAAAATAGTTTTCATTAAACCCATTCCGTTCATTTTCTTTCCAAAAATTTCTAATGTCATCACAACAACTTCTCAAAATGAAAAAATTAACCTCAAGACAGAAATTTAACGCAATGGGTATTGTAAAGACAATTTGAAACCATAGAGGAATTAGTGTAATTTCTGAAACCTCATATTTTTGTATGAAAGCACCAAAAACTTCAGAGTTGCGTTGCTTTATTCCATCTTCTTAACACAACAGTTTTTGGGGGCATCAACTCTTGAAGCTCATAAGTACAAAAATTCAACTGTATATAACTTCAAAGTTGGCTTGCAGGTGTTTAGGCGTGAAAGACTTGGTGGGCATTATGGGGATGCTATGTTTGTGCTCTCCAACTTCCTGTCCTCGCTTCCTTTCGTAGTTGCCATGGCATTCTCTTCCGGAACAATCCTATACTACATGGTCAAATTCCATTCCGGCTTCTCTCATTACTTGTATTTTTGTCTCAATCTCTTCTGCTGCATTGCTGTCACAGAAGGCACTGCCTTAATCGTTTCAGCCGTAGTTCCAAATCTCTTGATGGGCATAGGAGCCGCAGCTGGAGTGACGGTAAACGAAATCTCACTTTTCGGTTATAAAATCGTAACAAAAACTGTATTTTACAACTAAGTAATGCTAGAGATATCAACTATATCATCTCAACTAGTACAATGGTATTTTGTTTGCTGATTTGTAGCCTTACATTAAACTTCATTTGTTTATTGATGAAAAAATGCCATGTTACTAGTTTGTAACTAAGAGTAGGTAACCCTAATATCATTGTTTTTACCTCATCTTTTGTATGAATATAACGGACACATCACCTGTCACGTAATATGATCAATTAATACAATAATATATGATGTGTTAGTAAACACGTTAGTATCTTAGTTGTCAACCATCTAATATGTTTATACACATAGGTATTCATGATGATGCCATCTCTTCTCTTCCGGAGGCTGGTTGACCTTCCAAAGATCTTTTGGCGCTACCCAATGTCCTACCTCAGCTATGCAGCATGGTCTATACAGGTATTAAGAAGTATATTAGGCCTTCCAAACACTCCTTAATTACAACTTATGATATGTTACTAATCAGGAATGGTTAGTGGAATTGATTACCTTATCTAAGTTTTCCGATTCCTGACTAACACAGTTCCTGGTAAATAAACATGTCATTAATTAGATTTGTTACCATGCCATTAAATTAGATTTGGCATCTAATTGCTGATTAAAATTTATCTCAGGGTCAGTTCAAGAATGACATGATTGGGCTTGAATTTGACCCTCAAGTTCCTGGAGAACCGAAGTTGAAAGGTGAGGATGTTCTCCTTCATATGTATGGGATAAACCCTAAAATTTCCAAGTGGTGGGATTTGGCTGCTCTGGCAGCCTTGTTAGTTTGTGTAAGAGTTATCTTTTATATGGTGCTCAAGTACAAGGAGAGAGCATCATTTTTTACACACAGACTTTATGCCAAGGCAAATTTTCAACACAAAGCCAAAAGAGCTCCATTGAGTAAGGAGCCATTGATCTCCTCCAGAAGGCACAAAACTCTTAATCCATTAGCTTCTCAAGAGGGTCTTGGATCACCACTTCCATAGTGTAATTGTACTCTTCCTGTTTGATTCACTTATTTATTTCACTGTAAATGTCTTTGTATAAGATTAAGGGTGATCACACCAAACATCCGTGTAAAGTGAAACTTTTATTAATTTATCAACATGAAATAAATACAGTTCGCAAGAAAGATGGGATTGGGATAGGCAAAAATAAAAACAGAAAAGAAGCTAAACCCTCCCAAACTTACAAATTGGCGGAAATACAGGATCAGAGAATCGAATACCGTAACAATGCATTGGCAACTCTGCATGTATAATAATCTACAGTGTAGTTGATCAATACAAGATACAATTGTGAAAATTGAAGGTGTTATTGAGCTAGCCTGTTTGGGAGGAACAAAATTGAACTACAAAATGAGGACATCAGGCAACCAAGGGTCTTGAATCTTCTCATTTATTTGCTTGAATAAATTGTCTATACTCGCTCTTCATTTTGACCCCCGATACAGTCCTACAAACAAGCATAGAACAATTAGAGCCACAAAGGAACGAGCAACCTTGTAGATGAAGTTATATGTGGTGAATAGATCACATTGGGGACAAAAATATGGACAGAGATAAACCAACCTGATCATTTCTTTATTTTTGAAGAACTGAACACATGGTGTACCCATAATTCCAGCTGCTTCTGCTACTTCTGGATCTTCCTCAATATCAATTTCAACAAAATGTACATTTTGGTCAAATTCATCTATCACCTGCCATCAGAAAAAAAGCTTAAGATTACCACATCCTCTATTGGTCATGTACATTCACGGATATATATGATGAAGCATGTTTTACTGTCACAAAAAATGTGCAAAGGCAGACAAAAGTCTCGTTTCCAAGTAAACATACACCACCAAGAACTGAACTCCTGAACTCACCCTCCCACAATCCCGCATCAAATTCTATGAGCAAGAAAATGCCACTAGGCCCAAAGGCCCACTGGCTACAGTCAATCATGCTTCCTGCATGAGAATCTTACATGTATTTGCGCCTGCTGGTAACATAAGCTTATAGGTACATTCCAAAGACATCTTAATTTTACAGATATCTGATTTATACAGTGTCTCACACATGAAAGAACACTGTGATCGCCCACAATCTGGTTTCGATTTTTAACTATAACAACGTGCAACCATCTTAAAACTTGCCCAAGCCAAATGCTTGACGTGATTTGCACACAATAAATTGAATTACGTGTGTCCCAAAAATATTCATATTCAAATTCACATCCTGTATAAAGATCATAGTAATCATGAAAGTTTAAATTATCAGTGGTATTTATACAAGTTAATTTGTATACCTTACTAAGAATTGGCTTCAAAGTCCTACACGGACCACATGTTGGTGCTGTATATAGTACACATATAAGCCTTGGACTTTCATGGTACAATTTTCGTAGGGCATACTGAAAAGCAAATACCAAAAAAGTTACTACAACTTAATTAAGAATAGAACTACTAATATTTATATCATAAAAACCCCAACAAAAAAAAACAAAAACAAAAACAAAAACCAAAATAAAAAACCAAAAAAATAAAAATAAAAAATCGTCGATTGGTTAGTATGAAATCATTAGATCATGCTAGCTTATAGGTAAAAGAAAACATGCCTGGCCCTTATGCTTTGTAAGAGTAATGTCAAAACCTTCTTGAACATCCCTGCTTGTGAGTTCCTTCTTAGCCTCTTCAGTTTTGGGCTGTAAAATGTAGATAGATGAGAAGGATGTTTTTTATGAACATTGCTATCAGAGACTATAAATTCAACTATTGATCCAAATAAAATTCCACAACGCATTTACCAAGAACACAAAGAGTCGTTATATTAATTCCTCAATAATTCCCCACCAAAAAAAAAAAAATTCCTCAATAATTTAGTGTCTTTTTTTTTTTTTTTGGCCAATAATGTCAAAATTCATTTCAGTGACAAATGACAAAATAATTATATTTCCTATCAAAGGGGTGGAAAAAATTAAGGAAACATTAAACTGTGCAGTAAACTTTATTATCAAATAAAAATAAAAACTAAATGGAACTTATGTTGGAATGCTTATCAATAATTTCTTTTACAACCAGAGGACACTAAACAATTACAGGTCTAAGAGTATGGGTTTAATAAACCTCTGAATAAAGTAAAACCCAGCAGATGAAAATAATATATTATTTCTAGAGACATGTAGAAAATATAAACTTTATTAGAAGTTAAATACCTGGTGAAACTCAATAATGAGATCTTTTCCCACAAGATATCTCTCAACTGATAAAGCGGCAACGCATCCAGAACCTGCAGCAGTTACGGCTTGCCTCCATTCATGGTCCTAATAAGGTAAAAGAGACAGGATTACAGATAGTCTACTGAGAATTTTTGCAAGCAAAGAACAATTTCGGGTCAGAAAAACAGCTTAATCTTTCTTTCTTTTTCTTTTTTTTCTTTTTGGACTGCAGAACACGGGTTTGAATTTGAATAGCAATATAACTACTTTTATGTGAAGCAGGTCCAGCAGATGTAATGCAACAAAAAAAGAACCCAACAAAGAAAAAACTCCCCATCAAGCATGCCTATCGGATGTGCTTAATAATTCTTTGTACATTACTTTTCTGTTTTTTTAAAAACTAAAAATCAGTAGACATCATCTGTCATGATGCTGGCCATAGTTTTAAAATAAATATTATAGCCACCTTTTAGAGTTTCTGGTGAAACTGAATGATTATGTTTCCTCATGAATTTCATAGACTCAAAATTCTGCCAAACATTTGGAATGTGTAGTATTTCAGTTGCATCACATGTGGACGTAACATAGGTCTCTCAGAATTTTATAATATTGAGGATAACCCTCAAGCTATGGGTGGAATTCCGACCTACTCAATAACTTATTGCTAAACCACCCAGAATACAAAAAACAACAATAAAAAAGCCTACTTTGCATGCAACACTTTCACCCAAGTTCTAAAATATTTTTTTATTCCAAACATTTCCTCGCCTAAATACTAAATTCTTCACTATATCCAACCAATGATAACTAACTTCAGTTTGTCATAATCGATCAAACAAATACAATATCTGTACCTACAATGAGGTAACAACTTGAGTATGATTGTATGTGTGATAGCATCTACTATACCAGGAATATCAATGAACCCGATTATTGAAATTGCTCAGGATACCCTTTTTTAGGTGTCCAAAGCACATAATTAGTCTTGACAGGTCCTGAGCCATATTAAGAACTGAAGAAATATAAAAAAAGAAAAGTTTTAGCAGCATTACCTGTACATCTCCAGCAGCAAATACACCTTCAACTGAAGTTTTTGCAGTACCCTCCTCTACTAAGATGTAGCCAGAGCTGTCAAGCTCAACTTGGCCTTCCAACAACTGGCTATTTGGTGAATGACCAATACCGTAAAATAACCCCTTTGCTTCAAGCACAGATTCCTCCCCACTATCAAGTTTTCGAATTAAAATACCAGAAACCTGGCCCTTCGTATTGCTAACGACGTCCACAGTCTCTGTGTTGAAGTGCAAGGTGACATTTGGGTTGTTGTACACTCTGAAACATTCGCGATAATCAACCTGTTAAACAAACATTCAGGGAGTTGAAAACTCACACATACATTAGTAAAAATTTCATCACCATCAAGGAAGGCAATCAGAATCTAGAACACAAAAATAACTATCCTGAGATTTAAAAAAAACTGAGGAATGGTCTAAAAGAACGAGGAAAATTCTACTGCCAATCACTGCACATTCCATTGCAGCTGAGCTATAAAACACTGGCATTACATAGAGAATACACAGTTTTAATAGACAATTAACATGAACTGTTCAAAATTTCTTGAGCTATAAAGCATTAATTTCCTACTCCAGCTTTAAAAAAAGCAGTTCTGTTCTAGATCAAATAGATGTAAAGCAAGCTTGATGGGAAAAGATAGAAGCTTATAACAAGAATAAATGAAGAAATTTTTTTTATAAACCAACTGAAGTAATGTACAACTTCAGATCCTTTCCAGGAAGACTAGAAACTGCCTCAACAGATTGGCTCATTCACAGGCAATGTCATCATCAGACAAATAGCATTTATGATGGTCAAATACAGTACATTCACTAATTATTCAACAAAACAAGTACCAATGTGCATATCCATTGTACTATGTACTAAAGGAAAGATAATATCAGTGACAATCAAATTAGAAAACATTTAAAAAGCAAAAATATATATAATGATAGAACACATGTATAGATGGTGACATATGAAGTAGCTGCATGAAGGTGGATGAAGTTGCATATGGAAGTAGAGGGGCAAGCAAAATCCAGTTGAATAAGTGGACGGATGATGAAACAAAATTTTCTGCTATGCTCAAATTTAAATTATAAAACAAAATTTTTAGAGAAAAATTACTATGGTATATATCCATCCATCTGACATGAGACACCAAGGAAGACAAATGTGATTAGGCTGAGAAAAAAGCATAAAAAGAAACATTTCACTTAGTATATATTTATGTGGTTAAGTAATCCACATTGACCAACCACACAAGTGTAATTTAGAAGGTGTGGCATAAGAACATCAGAACATCAATATTAAGATACGTTTCATCAACACTCACCTATCTTGCATTGCTCTAGAAGCTCTTAGTTGATCTCTACGCACAAGTAGATGAACATGACGAGCATATTTTGTGAGGTATAAAGCTTCCTCTGTAGCTGTATCACCCCCTCCAACCACAGCAAGAACTTGCCCTTTAAACAATGGTGATGCTCCATCACAAATTGCACAAGCACTGATTCCCCTACTCCAAAATTCATCTTCACGGGGTATCCTAAGCCGTTTTGCAGTAGCTCCTGTGGCAAAAATTAGACTGTGGCACTTAACCTGAAATGCAAATGCAAAACTGAGAATCAGATTAGAAGTACAAGCACAAATTAACATATGGTAAACTCAAGGCCAATAGGATATGAGTAAAATATTCAGCATACAATCAGAAGATAAATGTTACCATATTGGAAAGAGATGCACAGTGGATTATAGACGAAGAAAAGAAATCTAAACATTGGGCAAAAATGAACCTTTTTCTTTTTGTTTCTTTTATAACTTATGATTTCTTTATAGTAAATGAGGAATGTTTTATTAATGGAGCAGAGTAGGAGGATCTTTGAGGATAAATGTAAAAAGAAGGTGGACTGGTCGAAACTATGCAAGCCAATCGATCAGCCAGCTATGTTGATCAATCAACCTGTGCATTGTTTCAGCCAATCCGCATTTCAGATGTCCATACTTGAAGCCCCTCAGATGTCCATATATATTGCAGAAAAATGGAAGACTTACAAAGTTAACAACGCTACCAGTCATGTATTACTTTATAGCTGTAGACACTAATGTAAAATTCATTTTGCACTCATTCCCCCTTCTCTGACATGAAAGAATTTCACAGCTTGAATTGTCAAGTGAGACAAGAAAATAAAATTATTCAAAATTTCATTTCAAAGGAAACCCACATTCATCTAGCAATTAGAATCATTTTTGACACTGCATAAAGGCCACCTCTGTGAAGTTTGAAAGAACCCAATTAAAACAGATTACAAAAATATATAAAACCAAAACTTGTGCAAAATAACATATCACCTTACGCTCACTACTTTCCACAGTAAAAGGTCTAGTTTTGACATCAATAGACTCAACATCTTCCTGGTACAACTCTGCTCCCCAGCGTTCGGCTTGTCGCCGCATCCTGCACAACACACAAACAAACAATGTTGAGCTTCTTATGCAGCACTCTAGTTGAAATTGCAGCTTTCCTAACAATTCCCACCTGAACAACTTGGATTTTGGAATTCAAAACAAGTCAGGACCAGTAATTCCATTAAATCATAAACTTGGTTGGTTTACCTGTCCATTAAATCAGGACCAGTAATTCCATCTGGGAATCCTGGAAAGTTTTCAACTTCAGTAGTGGTCATCAACTGCCCCCCCGGGCCCGATTGATACCCTTCAAACACCAGAGGCTTCAAATTGGCTCGAGCTGCGTATATTGCAGCTGTGAATCCAGCTGGACCTGACCCAATTATCACCACATTCTCGATTGCATTTGCTGCGCAAAAACAAAATAAACAAACAAACCATCTTCATCAATTTGTACAACGATTAAAACCCACAAACTAGAACACTGTGCAAACTGAACTTCCACTTCAAAGTTCAAAAACATGCAAGCATATACAGAGAGGGAGAGACAGAGGGAGGGATGGAGGGAGCACCTTGAGAGGTAGAAGGAGACTCGGAGGAAGCTCGGAGAGGGAGAGAGTGAGGGCGTGAGCGTGGAGGAGAGAGGAGAGGGAGAGAGAGGGGGCGAGGGCGGGTTCTGAGGAAGAAGAGAGTGTGGTGAGGAGGAGGAGGAAGGAGAGAGGAAATGGACATGGTGGTGACTCGGTGAGTCGGAACGGTCTCGAAACCGGTTCCTATCTTAACACCCGCCGCAGCCATGTTTGTTTCAGACCATACAAATTACAAGGCGCTTTGTTCTTTAATGCTCTTTCTCTCTCCGATACTTTGTTTTTTTGGTTTGTTGTTTTTGGGAGCTGTGGACGGGCTGCTGCTCAAGGTTATCTATACTCGCTCGCCTCACGATGAGTGCCACGCTCTTCTTCAGTACAAAACAATTCCTAAAAGATTTTCTTTTCTTTTCTTTTCTTTTCGTTTCGTTTCCTTTCCTTTTTATTTCGGAGTTTGGACAGCCAAATGGTTAGAATGAAGAAGACCAAACTACATAAAACTCCCCAAATTATAGAGTGATTTTCAAATTCATATCTATTTTTACAGACATTTACAAGTACATACTCAAATCCTCGAAAACCTACAAATTGCCTCGACTGTCAGTCAAACCGTTAGTAATTAAATGCTAATATGACGAATATGGGCTCTATTTTTTAATAACGCGGACTTCCATGTAAACAAATATGAGGATCATTACAAACTCATACCCAATGTTTATTGACATGTTTGACCAGTACACAAACTTCATGAAACCTTTCAAAATACACCCTCCATTAAAAAAATCGTTAAAAATTTTGTTAACTGCTGATGTGGCAAAATTGGGTTCCACACAGACAAAAAAAGTAATAAAAACTCATCTTTAAAATAACTAAAAATCAAATCAAATAAAAAAAACTAACAAATCAAAATGAAAAAGAAAAAGTAAAGAAACAAAAAACGCAAACCCAACTCACCCCTCGCCCCCCCCCCCCCCCCCCCCCCCAAACTGAGCCCTTCAATGCTTCCCTGCCAGAACCACCGTCAATGCCAACTCACCTATCGTCGCCGGTATCCCATCTCTCCCTCTTTATTTCTCTCTCTCTCTCTCTCTCTCTCTCTCTCTAAATTTGCCCACCCAACACCCTAGGCCAGCATCTACAATTTCTGAGCCAACCCCAGCCTCCTTTTTGTTTTTTGGTTGAAATATGATAATATTATAGCCCACCCAAAAAAACTCCTCCGATCTCCTTCGCAATACCCACCTCTCTTCTCACCCTCTCGCCATGGCTCCAAGATCCACCTCCCCCACCTTTTTATTTTTTGGTTGAAAGATGATAATATTAGACCACGACACCCGACACCCACCCTCCTCTAGGCACCCAGACGCCCCTCAACTTTGCCGACCCCATCACCCTAGACCTTTACCCCAAATTGTACAAATGTTTGGGCCTAAATTTGGCACACCCAATCCAAATATTGAAAGCCCATGTCAAAATTGGATAGCCACCAGCGATCCCTAAATAAATGGGCCAAAATTACACACCCAGCCCAACACTGAAGAGCCCAGGATAACAAAACAAGCCACAGGGCCCAAGCAGTCTGGACTCTATAAATAAACTTGGGCCTCGAAAAAGAAAAAAAAGTAATCAGCACATAGCTCCAGAAAAATCAAAAGGGCTTGACGTAATTAAAAGAGAAGAAGAAGCCCAAAAGAAAACAGACCCACGTGAATCTTTTTTCTCTGACTTAGGAAAGTCAATAATTTCAACTGGGTTGATAAGGAGTTAACAAAGGCAGGCAAAAAGAAGGGACATCTCTAAAACTCTGCCACTAGAAGATCAAAACCCTTTTATATAATCAGAGATATTGCTTCTACTCCAAAGAAGGCACCGTCTTTCAAGGGATACGCAGACTGTGTTTTCTAAAAAAGATAAGCAGGAAACAGGGAGTTGTTCAAAATGGAAAATCAAACTAACCATCACAGTTTGAGCTCTCACAAGGGGGCAGTTGGAATTAAAGAGAGGTTAGGTTCTCTTTCAAAAAACAGAGAAGTGATCGTCTTAAGAACTGACCATTGAGGGCTTATCTGCCATAATTGATAAAACCTCATTTTTCTTTGATTTTAAATGAAAGATCTTTTGAGAAATTTTGCCGTCCATTATTAAAAGAATTAGAAACCCTACTCCAAAACATTTCTTATAAATATAGGAGAGGGTGAACAGAGTAAAGGACGAAACAATCAATCAAATAACCAAAAAAAATCAACCAAAGACAAAAACTCAAAATGATCACTTGATCTCTGAGAATCTTCAAACAAACTAAAGCAACCAAAAGCTCATTGAGCCTTAAGAAAGAAGCCAGCTACAAATCGAAACCTCTAGTTTCAGACTTAGAAAAAGTCATTCAAAACGAGACTTCTCTCGTTACAAATTTGGTTCAGCAAAAGCCAAAAGAAGCAGAGTTCAGGTTTTTACAAACATGAAAACCTCAACAAATTTGTGGAGAGCCCTAACCAAGCAGAACAGGTATCACAGTACAGTTCCTGCTCAATAATCCTCAAGTCCAGCCACTTATGCCCTTTTCAGATTGAAGATGCCGTAATTCTACTCATTCAGAAAGCCTCTCAGGGCTCGATAAATTAAAGCTCTGCTAAACTCAAACTTTGGTATCGATTTACAGCTAAAGTTTAGCAGCTGAAGTTGGGAACAGTCCAATCCAGCATAGGCATACCCAGTCCACCCCGGATCAGAAGCTTCTATCCAGGCAGAAATGGAATCCCAGCTTTTCTTTTCTTTTTCAGAGTTGATTTTTCCCTTTCTAATTCTGTAAAAGGCAGTTCTGCCTAAAACAGTCCACTTTATTATCATTTATTCTGGCCAGAACTACCAATTTTGTACTGTGAAAAATTGTGAAGTCCTCACTAGTCTGAGGCAGGAAAAGAACTTACTTAGGAGATATTCCTTACCCAAATTCACAATCGCTTGCTTAGAAATCAGTAACTTTAGGTGCAAGTTATCCATTTTTAAGAAGTCTGCTAGGATTTTTATTGCTAGCAGTGGCATGCTCGCACATTAAAGAAAGTTGACTTGTTGACCAGTCAATGATTTTCAAGGCAATGGAGAACTTTACCCTTCCATCACATGAGCAAACACAATACGGGTGAACAACAAAATCAATCAACACTAGATCCACCCTCGTCGATCGATTTCTCACCACACCTAGATGCCGACGTTGTCTCGAACCCAAACCCCACAACCTCTCCGACGGCTCGCAAATCTCCTCCTCGAATAGCCAACACCACATAGAAACAAAGAAAGATAAATACATAAAGAAAGAGAAGGGGTGGAGTGCGTCGACGGTGAGGTTGGGGATGGGCTGGGTCCGGGAGAGACAAAGAGAAAGGGGCGGAGGAGAGACTGAGATGATAATAGAAGAGGGTGAGTCTGGGTTCTTGGGGTTGTTGGTAGGGGTGGTTGCGTGAATTTTTTCCTGAACTGCAAACCGATCGACTATTTGAGGTAAATCGCAAAAATCAGTCGGTTACCGTGAATTAACGGTTCAAACCGATTTGAATATTTTGGGCCTAAATTAGACAATTTTAGATCTTTAAGTGTCATACAAATTCAATCTTCCACACTTTTAAGCCTAGGTTTGATGCTTCTTTTGAAGCTTTTTGAGTTCAAGCATACTTTAACCAAAAAATATAAATTCACAACCTAAAGAAATAAATTCATAACCTCAACTTCTCAAGCATATATAAATTTACAACCTAAAGAAATAAATTCACAACCTCAACTTCTTAAGCATATATAAATTCACAACCTCAACCTCAACTTTTTAAGCATCACAACCTAAAGAAAAATCAAATTCAAAGTTAATTAAAGTTACAAACCAAAAGGAGAACTCAAGTGTAGGTGGTGCTGAGTGGATTTTATTATAAGAAGAAGCCATTCTTTATGAGTTGGAGTGGAGGTTGTGTTTTGGGTGTATCGGTTTGTGTTTGAGGGATTAAAGACATTAGGTGTGTTAGAGTGGCTAAACTCCATCTATAACACAACACAACACAAAAACAACAACATAAAAGCATATTAGTAATATATTAAACTCAACTAAAATAAAACACATCTAACTACTAAAATGCAATTAAAAAATATATATATTTGCGGTTTGCAGTAACCGCGAGTTCCCAAAATCACATACCGCAACCGCAATTGCAGTTCGGTTTCTAAAACTGCAATTTTCAGTCGATTTTTAGCTATTGCGGTTCCAATGCGGTATAATGTCGGTTGGTTTTGCGATTTTTTTTGTCTAAAATGCCACCCCTAGTTGTTGGTGTGGAGGTTGGGTGAAGATAGGGAGAGAGAGAGAGAGAGAGAGAGAGAGAGAGAGAGAGAGCGCAATGTTGAGTTTTGTTATTTTATTAATTTTTTAAGTTTTATTATTTAATTAATTTTTTTAGTTTTTACTTTGTTTATTAAAAGTTGGAGACTTTTTATTAATTTTTTGTGCCACATCAGTAGTTAAGATTTTTCTAATGGATTGTGTATTTTGAAAGGTTCCGTAAAGTTGGGGTACTAGTTAAACGAGTCTTTAAAGGTTCGGATGAGTTTGTAATGACCCACATAGTTTAGGGGATTTACTGTAGTTAATCCAATAATAAATTATTATACTTATTTCTTAAAATTGTTTTTAAAAGTAACTAATTAAAAAACAACAAAAAAATATTTATTTTTTTGACTTGGACTCCATACCCCCACCGTCAGTCCCCATTGGCCCACACTGTCTTCCCCGCAACATCCACTGTCCATCGATTGCTCCAAGAAAGAACACCCACCCCCTGCCACAACCCACCCCACCGATCGCTACCTAATGGAAGGACATAACCTCTGCAATTCCAGTTCTCCACCCTCGCACCCATTTGCCCATCTTCTCCCAGATATGCACCCACCCCAATTGAAAATTTGATTAAAGCCTAATGAAATTAAGACAACATCATTGGTGCAAACCTAAGAGAAATTCAAAATATCCAAGAAACCCTAGCAGGGACAAAAGTGGAAGAAATACATTTTTGGGCAAGAAGTGTGCTTGAGTAATTTCAATTTCATATACGGATCCTCTGAGATACTAAGTCGAGAGTCATGGTGATGTGGACCAGGCAAGAGTCACAAGAAGACACCAATTCCTTGTTCTTCAAAACGGCGCATTCTTCTCCATTACGGTAGTCTAACGCCTCAGAGAATCGAGCCGAGGCGGCGAAGAAGAGTTCAGAGGCATCTCTGCCATTGAATCTCTATGCATTACAGAGGGAAGAGGAGGGAGATATTGAGGATGAACAAGACGGATGGGTAAGAGGATAGGGTGGCTAGTTTCGCTGGGTATGGGCCAAGAGGAGACGAGAGATATTGTTTTTCTTTTTTATTTTGATTTTTAAATTTCAATGATTTTATTATTTTAAGTCATTAAAAGATAGAGAATTTTATTATTATTTATTTGTCAACCGAAAGTCCATGTCATTAAAAAATAGGGTCCATGTTTGACACATTAGCATTTAACGTATTTATTAACAGGTTGGCTAACAGATGAGGTAATTTGTAGTTTTTCCAAGGGTTTAAGTATGTACTTGTAAATGTTCCTAAATGCGGACATGAATTTGAAAATGACCCTATAGTTTGGAGAGTCTTTTGTAGTTTGTCTTTTTTTTTTTTTTTTTTTTTGAAAAGGTTGAATTCATTCCATTAGAAGGGAGGAATAAAAGGCATGTTATGCGTGACCTCGTTAAAACCTTCCCAGAGAAAACCACAAGGGAAAAACTCCGGGGTAAGAAAGAGTACCACATATGCTGATAACGTACACAACAGGAGAATTACATTACATCAACAAACAAAACATCTTGTAGGAAATCTGGGGGATCAGTAACCCATTCTGCCATTCCCTGAGAGTGTAGAGCAGATCGAGCCAACTGTGTTGCAACCCCATTTTCCCTCCTCTCTGTAACCCTCAAATAAACACGCTCTTGGCTGGCCAAAAGTGTTTGACAATCCTCAGTTAGACAACCAAGATGGGACAGATCAGTTTGGCCCCGTTGTATTGAGTGTAAAGCGCCTTGAGAATCCCCTTCTATATGACATTCCAGATTGGACCACTTGGCAGCATAGATTAAGCCTTCTCTTAATGCAACCAGTTTGGCTTGCATGGGATTTGATATCCCATTTAGCACAACCAACTTGCATGCAAGAAAGGCACCTGTAGAATTACGAACCACCAAACCAACCCCACCAAAACTGGATTCACCATGAAACACTCCATTCACATTAATTTTAATAGCTCCAGGCGGTGGCCGCACCCATTTAGCAATGGCACGTGAGGTATGGGTCTTTGGAGGGGGGTGTACTTCCTGAAACTCTTGCAAACAGTGCATTGCTCCACTAACAATTTCTGTTGCACTCCGTTGACGTCCTGCCCAGGCCATTTGATTGCGCTCATACCATAGCATCCATAGGCACACCATGACATTCTCTAGCACATGAAGTGGGTGGTCTGCAGCAAATCCTTAGAACCATATCTTGAACTCCTCTGTGGCATCAATATTACAGTGTGCCCAGGCCGGAAACAAAGACCAAGAAGCAATAGCCATGGGGCATCGGAGAAGCACATGGGCCACAGTTTCTTCAGCCCCACAAAAAACACAGCCTCCCAATTTAGAGATACTATGATGAATCAAATTATCCTTGGTGGGTAAAATATTCAAGAGAGCGCGCCAGATGAATATGCGAACCTTTGGTGGTACTCGGGCTTTCCAAATCTTCTTCCAGACCTGTTCACAAGCTACAATGGGTCCTCCATTCATGTTGGTGTCATCCCCGTCTTGCTGGAGCAAAACCCGAGGAGCAACTTCATGGCCGCTTCGCACTGTGTACTGACCATCTCTCTCAAAGTGCCAAATCAAGATGTCTGGTGGGTGTCTGAAGCTTAAAGGGATGTTTCGAATGCAATTCACTTCCTCGGTCGAGAACCAAGCTTGCAAAAGGTCCTCTTTCCACTGCATAGTGACTGGATTAATAAGAGAGTTCACTTTTGCCTCATCAAACCCCTCTGCTTGTGGTGAGGAAACTTGGAAAGATTCAGAGTTAGGGAGTCTCCCCATATACGCACACTGTGGCCATTCCCGATTCGCCACTGAGATTCCTTTTCAATAAGGACACGTGCTTTGCATAAGCTTTGCCAAATATAGGAGGGGGAATGTCCGATTTGTGCCTCTAATATAGAGCAATTCTTGAAGTAACGGGCTTTCAGGATGCGTGCCACTAAAGAGTTTGGGGTTTGAATCAAGCGCCATAATTGTTTGGCCAAGAGCGCCATATTAAAGGCATATAAATTACGGAAACCAAGCCCACCCTCTTGTTTGGGCAAGCATAATTTGTTCCAGCTGAGCCAGTGTATTTTTCGTTGGCCATCTTGCTCACCCCACCAGTAGCGAGCCATCACTTGTTGAATTTCGTCACATAGACATTTAGGGATGAGGAAGCAATTCATCATATAAATAGGCACAACTTGTGCCACCACTTTTAGGAGAATTTCTTTCCCTGCAAAGCTTAACAATTTTGCCTTCCAACCTTGTATTTTCTTCCAAATGCGTTCCTTAAGAGAGTTGAAACATTGCCTTCTTGATCTTCCTACATGAGTAGGCAACCCCAAGTAAACATCATGCTGGTCAACCCTCTTAACTTCTAGAACTGCAGCTAGGTTATCTTGATCAGTACGGTCCATATTATTACTGAAGGAGACACAACTCTTCTCCAAGTGTATTTTCTGACCTAACACCATTTCATATTTTTGGAAAATAATGCTCAGTTGTTCACAGTCCTGTTGGTTTGCCCGCAAGAACAAGAAGCGGTCGTCAGTGAAAAAAAGGTGGCTAACAGACGGAGCCCCCCGACATAGATTCACTCCATGAAGTAAATTACGTCGTTCCGCCTGCAAAATAAGACTTGAGAGAGCCTCAGCGCATAGTAAGAATAAATATGGTGAAAGGGGGTCACCCTGTCTCAGTCCTCTCTGTGGAATGACATAACCAACTGGATTTCCATTCAACATGAAAGAATACGAAACTCTCGTCACACACTCCATGATTAATTGGATCCATCATGGGGCAAAACCCATTCCTTTCATTAGGGTCTCAGAAAACTCCACTCTACACGATCATATGCTTTACTCATGTCAATCTTGAGAGCCAGATACCCTTGTCGTCCATGATTTTTCTTATGCATCATGTGTAGCAATTCAAAAGCCACGATTGAATTGTCTGAGATTGCACGGCCTGGAACAAAAGCACTTTGAGTATCACTAATCAGAGTAGGAAGGATTGCTTTTAGGCGGGTGGCGAGCACTTTCGCCCCAATCTTATAAAGGACATTAAATAGACTGATGAGACGTAATTGCATCATGTTCTTTGGTTCATGGACTTTAGGGATGAGGGCCACATGCGTGAAGTTTATCTTCTTAAGTAATTTGCCCGTTTTGAAGAAGTGCAAGACTGCCGCCACCACATCCTCACCTACAATCTGCCAATATTTCTGATAGAAAAAAGGAGAGAAACCGTCTGGGCCTGGTGCCTTAGATGGGTGCATTTGAAAAAGTGCAATTTTAATTTCCTCTGGAGTAAACTCCGCCAAAAGAGTCTGGTTCATCTCCTCTGTGACACGCCCCCTTACACCGTCCACTACTCCTGTATATTCGGAAGACCCTGTGGAAGAAAACAAGTGCTGGAAATAATTAACCACAGTTTGTGTTAAACCTTGCTCTGTTGTCTGCCAATGTCCATGCTCATCTTCAAGCGCTGAGATAGTGTTTCTTCTCCGGCGGCTAGAGGCTTTGTAATGGAAGAATTTTGAATTGCGATCTCCCGCTTTCAACCAAGTGGCTCTTGAGCGTTGCCGCCAATACACCTCATTTTTTGCCATTAGAGAATCAAGCTGCTTCGTAAGCACATTTCGTAGCTCCACTGTATGATGTGATGGCGGTGCATCTAATAACTCACCCAATTTCTCCTGTGTAATTTTAATTTGGTTTGGCAGGTGGCCAAAATTGCACTTGCTCCAGCCCAATAATTGGTGACAAGTGCATTTGAGCTTTTCGGTAGTTGTAAATGGTGCAGAGCCTCTAGAAGTACGTTGCCAACCATCTTGGATTGTTTGCATGCAATTTACATGTTCAGCCCACATCTCCTCAAAGCGGAATAACTTCTTACGTCGCCCATTCAATAGCATCCTTTCACTAATTATTACTTTAAGGGGCAAGTGATCAGACTTGGTAGGATTTAAATGAATGACCTTTGTGCCAAGAAAACGAGAACACCAATCTGCCGTAGCCAATGCGCGATCAAGGCGTATACGAATTTCCATCGGGTTATTTCGCCACCATGTATACTTTGGCCCTGTGTAACCCAAGTCTTTAAATCCGCAAGTATCAATAGCTTGTCGAAATCCAAGCATCTGTCCCTCTCTCCTCCTTCTCCCACCAAGCTTTTCATCAGCTCTTAAAATCTCGTTGAAATCACCACAACACAGCCAAGGCAAATAATTTGTCGCTCCTAATCTTCTCAATAAATCCCATGATCGATGGCGCTCTGCCGTAACTGGACATCCATAAATTCCTGTGAACCGCCATTTACCTCGTACTCCAAGAATCTCCACCTCAGTGTCAATATGGTTTGTACCAAAAGAACGAGCCGTGACCACTAGCTCCTCCGTCCACATCAGACATAGCCCTCCGAATGCCTCATGACTGTCTACTACTATACTTTGTCGAAAGCCCAATTTTACACGAATCTTTTCCATAACACTTCGTGAGCAGCGTGTTTCACATAGAAACACAAGTTTGGGATCCTCATTACGGATAAGACACCGTAATGCTTCAACTGTCCAAGGGTTCCCAAGCCCTTGGCAGTTCCAGCTTAGTAAATTCATTGCACTCGGCGGGGCTGATGCTCGTCAGCCTCCACCGTTTCTTGTTGCCATACAAAAGAGCTAGAAGATAATCAACGTTTTTTTGGAGCAGGTGACGTCTAAAAATCTCTAACCCCTCGCGGGCCTCGTTTGCCGTTGTGATTTACTTCTCCTACTGGTCTTGGTTCCCACTTGTGCATACTTCTTTGCTTCTTTATTCTATGTCGAGATTTCTTCTTGGCTTCCAACGATATCTGTTGAATAAATGGCCCTAGACCAAATGGGTCATCTTGGGCCACATCCTCCATCCGTGGTCCACATTCCTTTGTGACAAGCCCAAAGAAGTTGGAGCACGTGGTAGACATAGCAAACCCTTCCTCATGTAACTGCCGCGTCGGTTTTAATGTCCCAGCAACTCCCTTTATTGAATTCTCCTCATATGGAATGATGGCCCTTGAATCCCTTGATTCATCATCAGCATTAACTTCGAGCGTTATATTTAAATCTGGAAGAGGGAATTGAGTCCCCTCAGCAGCCTCCAATAATGGGATTTTCGCATCTGACATAATGACATCAGTAACCGCACACCCCGCCATAAATTGTGGCCGTTGCGAATCCTCTTGATTCTTATCCACGTCAGCCCTAGCCTCCTCACCACGCTGCCGTCTTGCACCAGCCGCCATCTCTTCCTCGTCTTTCTCCTCATCCTCGACCATTGCTGGAGCACGCATGGACCATAGCTTAGAGGCCAAACCAAACCGGCGTCCTAGCGGTCGACGATAATCTGGCCCAAACACATCTTCCTGAAACCACTTGCCATATGGTTTGTCAAGATCCGTCAATCCCTCACCTGCATATTTAGAGCACTCTTTTTCTATGTGATCCAATCTGCCACATTGGTAGCAAGTATGCGGATGTTTTTCTTATCGAATCTCCACTCTTACAACCTCATCTATACCATCACACAACCGAACAGTCAGACATCGCTGGAGTGGTTTGGTCACATCCAGTGCCACCCGGACTCGTAAATAGCTTCCTGCACAGACCCCCAGTTTACTTTGATCAGAGGTGATATAGTCCCCCAGCACCTCCCCAATCTGTCTTCCCATGGCCCGCGTCATGAACGCAGGAGGGAGCCCCTGTAGCTCGACCCAAAATTCCTGCTTAATCAACGGAATTTTAGAAGGTTGAACCATGCCATCGGCCTCCGCTAAAACCAAAAGGAAATGGTTGAAAGTCCATGGACCTCCGTCAAGAATGAGAACATGAACAAGTTTTCCTCCAGCCTCCTAATTTAGACTCTCACCTTGGGTCGCCATAAAGCTGTCATCGTGCGCATGAAGGCCTCCAGATTGAACGCCTTCTGTGTAAGCAATTTGCCGATGAGAAGGAAGTTAGAGGTCCTCAACTTATGCACTGAACCTTGTTCGACTACCACCTCCGTTTGCTCCTCCGCTGTTAGGGCAAAACGATTAGCAAAATCTGTCACCATTTCTTCCATCAAGCACAGTCCCAAACCCACTTTGTTGCACACCCGAACTAGAGTCACCCAAGCGTTTGTACTAGCACTCTGCAGTCTTGACATGAACTGGAACCACCTTAAACCTTGCACACAGCCTACACAGCCGACGTCAAAGAGATTTATCTCCTAGCGTATTCTAGATAGTCCTAGAAACCTAGACTTTTTTTATTAACACTAAGGCTAATTGTTATTAATGTCATTATTTTAATTGTATGAGAAACATGTAGTTTGTCTTTAATAAATAAGAAAGAGTACTGTTATTTCCACCTCCTATCCTATTCCCCCACTCACCTTTATTTCTAAAACACCCTTTAATTAGTAAAGTAAAATAATAATAAAATAACATTTTTTTAAAAACAAAAACTCTCTCTCCTTATGTCTCCCCCTTCCTGATGCAACCCACCATCCCCCCAACCAACCCAAGCCACCAACCCCCACCTCTTCACCCTCCTCCACCATGGCTTGAGAAAAATCCTCAATAAAACAAGGTTATTTATGCATACTTATCGAAAAGAATAAGGCTAAACAACTTCCAATAACACTGATAATAATCACTCACCTCAGCATAAGTTATCATAGAATATTTGTAGAACATTTCAATATTCACACTTAGTCTAAATGCTTTCAAGGAAGTACCTTTTATCATTTAGAAAAAGAAAAAAAAAAGTTTTCAGGAATCACAATGTTCTTAATGTTCTTCCTCCACCATGGCTTCTTCAACCTCTACGCAAAATTGGGGTTGAGGGCCGGATCGATGTTGGAGGCCTTGCTAAAATTGAGAGAACCCATTTCATCTAAGTTTGTTGTTTTTGGTCTTATAGTGGTAGTGGCTTCTAGCATCGGGGATGAAATACATCTGACAACGAAGCCGAAGGGTAGGGGAAGAGTGGAGAGAGAGTTTTTGTTTTAAAATTTATTTATTTATTTTTATTTTAGTTTATTTTTTTTTATTTGAAATGCTTTTAAAAAGGTTTTTCCTTAGGTCCTTAGAAGTCATTTTACAAAGGGATAAATTTGTTTTTAAAATTTTGAAGATAAGGTGGATGGAGAAATAGGATAGAGATGTGGAAATAGCAACACTCATAAGAAATTAGATTGGAAAAATAAATAAATAAGAAAGTAGTTCGTCTTGAATTGGATGTCCTTGATTGACAGAAATGCTAACCTGAACAACTGGTCCGCTATGATTTACAATTTCTAAAGAGTGCTGTTATTTTCACCCCTTATCCTGTTTTCCTACCCACCTTATTTTCTCACCCACCATTTGACTGAGTACACCATAATATTTAAATCAAAATGTAAAATTAACTAAGTACACTCGAATGTCTAAAATATTAATGGTTTTGGAAATATCAATAGTCCAAAACCATGGAAATAACTAGTACACCCGCCTTTTTAAATGTTTTCAATTCGTGTTGTTTAAGAAAAATTTATTTTAAAAAAAAAATTAATGGTCATGACCGTTGGAGTTCAAACCATTGAAACTCATACATTTTATTTTTTATTTTTAAATGTGGTCACCTTTTTAAATATTTTCAATTTGTGTTATTTAAGAAAAAAATTATAAAAAATTACTGGTCATGACCATTGGAGCCCGAAAATATATGTTTTCAATTTAAAATGTTTTCAATTCATATTTTCAATTCGTGTTATTTAAGAAAACAATTATAAAAAATTCAACATGTGTCACTCGAAAATCATTGCCCGAAAAATTATTAAGATTCCTTCAGGATAAGATGCGTCACGTGGACACAAAATCTTATCAAAAATCTTGTCATATATGGAATATTGTTTCTAAATAGTAGTTTAATTAAATTAAACAATACATAGTTGTGGAATGTATAAGTGTTGTACAATAGTTTTTCCCAAAATAATAAAATATGAAGGACTCTAAAATTTAGCCCCGCATTATTCTTTAAAAAATTAATATTTTGGAGGGTTAAAATTTTAGTAATGGACTACATTTAGCCCTATAACTGGAGATGACATTAGAACTTGCTACATATGTTCATTGATCAGAATTGAGAGATGTGTCAATCCAACAAAGTAGTTTGGATTCAAGACAAACGGGTACCAGATGGTGGCAGCTACATCGGAAACAACCGAAAACCCCATCCACCACGATGGCGCTACGAAAAGGTCATTCGTTAGAGAGAGAGAGAGAGAGAGAGAGAGAGAGAGAGAGAGAAGGTGACAATAAAATAACTCTTGTAGGTGGCAACTGATGTTAACGAATTGTTTTTTATGTTGAGTAGTAGTCAGGTAATCCGACAAGTTTAGTAATTCTAATTGTGTCATGTTCAAGTTACTAACATATATTGATGATCAAACAAAAAGTTTACTAACATAAATTGTGAGCTTAAAAACTTAAACTAAGTCACCTCTAATTATAAATCAAACAAATCATTTATGTATTATTAACTAATTTATAGTCCAGTGGTATTTCTTTTTCCAATATTAAAAGAAGTCACATGTTTAAATCCCCATCTCTGGTTGACTGATTAAAGAATCTCTTATACATCAATTAATTGTATAGTAAATATTGATTGATCTTGATGCTAACAAAATCTTGACAGAGTATACAAAGTTCTTGTAAAACATACTAAGAAATGGGAAAACTAGTCATTTTTAAATTTGGACCAATTTGAAGGCCCACTTTGAAAACCAATTCGAAATTCTAAGCTTGAAATTGTCAGAATGATAATGAGAGTGAGTCAACCCATTTTCAGTTGGGTTTGTTTGCATTGGGTAGGGTTGGTCAATTTCATTTTCGAACTTAAAAATTTGGGCCTTTCAACTAAATAGGCCAGGTTGCTTTTGGGTACCCAAGAAATCTTGTCATCCCTTTCAAGTCATTCTATAACGAGGGATTTATATATGATCCTTAGGTGAAGTTCTATATTTTAATTGTTAGATCAGATTAATCCATTTTATCCAATGACTAACTAATTTAATCTAACGATTAAGATATAAAACCTCACATAAGAGCCATATATAAATTCCTCACTATACAATTCTTGCATCCATTTGAGCCAGAGCTTTGCAGTTTGTTGGGGAACTGCTACACCTTTCACACACTACTCATTCATGGTGTGTTGAAATATTTTTTTAAAAAAAATAAAAACAAAAACAAACAAACCTGTGGTAGGTGAGGGCGTATCGACGACAAAACCAGCAACCAGTTTGAATTTTTTTTTCTTAAAAAAATAAATGAAAATAAAAACAAATTTGATTAAGGTCAAGTCAAGAAAGCCCAGCGCTCAACTAGAATCAGAACCTTCCTAATTGTCCAAATGCCCTGAATTTCTGCTCTCCATCTCAACCTCCCACCTTCCGTTTAACAGAGTGCGTGGATCATACTCTCACATCACCAATTCAACATCTTTGTTAATTTCTTGTAAACATACCTAATTAATTACATGGTTTCTTCTTGAAAAACCATGATAATTTGATCATGCATGTAGTACATATACACAACGTCAATCTTAAATTTCAATCGAAAGATTTTTCTAAATACAACGCTCGATCTACATCAATGAATTCTAGAATTCAGTATCTCCCGAATTATTAATCATGTAAAGCAAGTCGAAATAAATAAAATCCGAATTATATTTGCTTAAATAACGGGGTGCCTTCTTATTAGAGCAAAGTAGCCTACAAATTAGTAGGTACTTGATCAATTTTATAATGGCTACAGCGTGTACTACACGAGCTTAATTAGTGGGTAGGTTTGCATTTTTTTAATACTTAGAGAAATTGAGACATGGAAAAGCGGAAAGTCAAAAAAGTCACTCCCTTCGTAGAAAAACCCCCGAAAGCATTAGATGATTGCGGAAAAGAAAAAACTAATCAATCAAAACTAATGAGAGAAAAATTTAGGATAGAAGAATTGGCGCGTTAGACAGAGACCTAAATAAAGAATGTAAGAAAGAAACTATGACCGCACCAAAAAAAGACCTTAAACTTTCCTTGTTTGAAGAGTGAAGTGTTACAAAGACAAAACACTCCCCACGTGTATTCATCTTGACCGTCCATTAAAAGCGACTAAAGTCCTCACAAAAATAGAATATATATATATATCACGTTTGTTGATTACATTGTTGATCACATATTTCACTGTGATAAAATTTATTTTTATAGATCGGTTTGTATTTCTACCAAAGACATGGCACATAAATATAGTAAAGAATTATTTTTATTTTTGTTCCTACGGATTTTTTTTAATATGGAATATGTCAATTTGATGGTGCCACATGTGTGCGCAAGAAAATGGTTTGCCTTTAATCGAATGGTCATATCAATACACCATTCTTTCCTCCCCATCTCCCAAAAAATATTGAAAAAAGAAAAAGAAAAAGAAAACCCAAATTATCCTAGCCATCCAAAATTGGCGATAAAAGTTTAATCATAATTGAGATCGGGTGGTTGACATATTAAGATCCCAATTAATTAATAAATATGTCAAGTGCATATATTTTAGGCATAAATACTCTACATATACACAAGTCAAATATTTTAGCCATAGGATAAAGGAATGTGATGTGCATGTTATGAATTTTTCAAAAAATATATAAGAAGAGGGGGTAGGCTTGGCAGATACGTTTTAACCATTTCTTTGTAGCTTGGTGGAGAGAAGAAGAGGGAAGGAAAAAAGCCCTTGCATTTCTCATGAACTGTGGAGTCGTGTTGGGTTTCTATTGTTGGGGTTGGGAGTTCTTAACCGCCCTTCTTCTCTTCTCCTCCCCTTCTCGTCCTTAATCTTCTTCCTAATTCTTCTTCTTAATCCTTCTTCTATCTTCTTCTTGTTCTTCCTCTTGTTCTTCTTCTTGTTCTAGCTCTCTCTCTCTCTCTCTTAGAAGTAGATTTGAGTACCAAGATTAGGTATTAATTAATGGAGGGTGTGTGTGACCAGAAGGGTTTGCTGGAATATGTGAGGAAGTCAAGCCCTCCACCTTTCTTGTTGAAGACCTACATGCTGGTGGAGGATCCCACCACCGACGACGTGATCTCGTGGAACGATGACGGGTCGGCGTTCGTGGTGTGGCAGCCGGCGGAGTTTGCCAGGGATCTCCTCCCAACACTCTTCAAGCACAGTAACTTCTCTAGCTTTGTCAGGCAGCTAAATACTTATGTATGTACAAATTTATTAACCATATATCCATATATTTTGCATGCTTTTCTAATCAATATCAAATTCTTGCACTTTGCCATATCAAATGCATTTTTTCTTGCCATATGTGTTCCATCATCATCATGATCATCATGTCCAAAAAAAAAAAAAAAAAAAAAAGGAAATCAAGGACAATAAATAAATAAATAAATAAAAGTCTTCATTCCAAGTTGACCGAGTTTCTAAGATTTGATTTCGAGTTAATATGAAAAGGTCCACTGGTCTTGTCTAACCTAACTTAAAATATAATAGTTTTTCGGTGTTTTGATGGACCAACCAAATTAAATTAAATATATATTTGTGTTGGGTTTGAACTTTAATTGGAGTAGGCTGAGCCATAAAGATTATAAATGAACTGTAGACTCATGAGTGTGACAGCGGCCAATGTCCCATAAGAAAACCATAATGTCACACAACCTACTTACTGGCATAGAAGAATTTTTCTTTCATCATTTATTTGGTTGAAAAGTAGTTACGCTGCTGATAATTTCTTCATATATCTTATTCTATGTTCAAGATTTTTTTTTATTTTTTTATCAACTGTAGATGGAAGACTCGAATTTAAAGCCTCTTTATAGATTATGAAAAGAAACACCATTAGACCAATAACTAATTGAAATATGTCCAAGAACTTAGATTAGTGATTTCAGGCATAGGCTCGTTTAGTGCCTACTTAAGATTGGATTAGATTGGATAACTTAACGCATGTCAAATGAAGAAATAAAATTGTCCTAGTTGGAGGTCGAAGCAGAGGCTTAATCATGAATAAAACTTATTATCTCATTCATTCCCCACAAAATTGTAGAATATCAATACCTTATAACGTATCCCTTCTAATCTTCCAAATGAAAAATCATGTACCTCTACCATCATTTCCTCGTTCAACATATACTTTGAATCTAATGAGTCATTCAATCCTAGGCATCAAACGAGAAAATATAATTTTACCCTCCACATATCTCCCTTCTAATATAACTTTTCTCTTGTATTTCATTTCTCTAATCTTTACTTGAATTTTAATAATTTTGCATATATGTCTAGGGATTCCGCAAAGTTTCAACAAGCAGGTGGGAGTTCTGCAACGACAAGTTCCGAAAGGGTGAAAAGGATCAGCTATGTGACATCCGCAGAAGAAAAGCATGGGCCAGCAAGCAACAGCCAATCAACAACATTGCCCTAAACCAAGCTGCACAAGCAATGCAAAATCAAGACGAGTTTGATGAAGACCAGAGATCAAACTCCTCAACCTCCTCCTCATCCGATTACAGCTCTCTCGTGGACGAAAACAAACGGCTGAAGCAGGAGAATGGGGTTTTAAGCTCAGAGCTCACCAGCATGAAGAGGAAATGCAAGGAGCTTCTTGACTTGGTGGCCAAGTATGGAGACTCAGCTGAGAAAGAAGAGCAGGAGAATAGTGAGAGGGTGCCCAAGTTGTTTGGGGTGAGATTGGAAGTGGAGGGAGAGACGGAGAGGAAGAGGAAGAGAGCTGAAATTAGTGAGAGCGCAAGCATTTTACTATCTCAAGCATGCAAATAAATAATCTCTACAAATATACATACTTCAACAAGTGGTATTTATATGAGCTACTTAAAATCAAGTGGCTTAGCTAGAGGAATATTAAGATGTACTTTATTTATATATATATATATATGTTTATTATGCATGTAAATTATTATATATGATGCATTTGTCAGAAACAAAAGTGATGATATAACGAGTTTCTTCGATGGGATTGATATAACAAGTTTCACCGAGCCGTCCAAATATGGCTCAAATAAATATCTTGTATTTTACTAAGGAGTTCATAAGATTTTATTGGTGTATTTTTCTGATTTATTAGTAATTTAATATGATTTTTTGGAAGTTAAATCATTGAAAAATAGTAATAAATTAAAGGCATTATAAAGGCACAATAAAGGCATTATAGAGGCATTCTAGACGCACTATAAAGGCATAATAGAGGCATTCTAGAGACATTCCAGACACACTATAGAGATACTAGAAGTCAGAGTCAGCCTAGCGTCACTATAAAGACAGTCTAGAGGCACTATAGAGACGCTATAGTTTCACTATAGATGCATAATAGAGGCACTAAGGAGACACGTGGCAAATAAAGAACACTAATTAAAATGAAACTTTAATGTCACGTGGCGATCAGTGGCAGACCCATAGGGGTGCAAGGAGGTGCAAGGAGGTGCAGGTGCATCTCTCCTGGCCAGATAATGCATTGGAGATGCAGGAATTTGCCCCTTTATTTGTGCCCACCAAGTGTTCGATTAAAAGCCTCAAAGAGGCTATTTTGTTACTACTATGTGAGACCCTAAATATTTACTTTAGATTTTTGAGCTCAATCTCACGATCATGTAGGAGGAAACGGTTCATCAATTGGACCTCGACAACCAAAGTTATAGATTTTAGAAGATTTTGAAAAAATTTCACTTAAGTTGCAGACACAACCAGTCAAAGAAGAAGATGACTCGTGCTTGTAGTTAGAATCCTGTGCTTCTCAAAGCACAACTTGCATTGCTTTTTTTAATATGGTCCACTATTAAGGTGTCATGTGTCAAATTTTAACTAGACCAACTTTAGAAATTCATTAAAAATTCATATGTGCTTCGAAAAATTCACCAAAAAATACCCCGAACTCATAATTTCATGTACTTTTATCTCGTGACCTACATGTACTTCGGGTTAGATTAATTGGTATTAATTTTAGTTAGATTAATGGATAATTTCTTATGAATTTTGATAGACTTATTGTGTTATTGACATGCATTTTGTTCATATGTGATATGAATTTTGGTAAATAATTGTGTAACATGAATTTTGTGCATATTAATTGATATACAAAATAGATTATAGTCGATTAGTCTTAGATGTAAAACTCTTATTTATTTTAATTATGGATAACATTAGTATTGTTTAAATTGTAAGGCTATTTGGTTATTATTATTATTATTTTGATCTTTTAGCCTTTTAACATTGCCATTTTTCTGAAAAATTCCTAGATCTGCTACAAATGGCGATACCAAAGAATGACACCCATCTTACTGACAGTGCACCCTTCAATAGCTGCCACGTGTCATTCTCAATGCTTTAACTTTCACGTGTCTCTGTAGTTACTATATAATGCCTCTTGAGTGTCTCTATATTGCCTTTGCAATGAACACACATAAAAATAAACTTTAATGACACGTGGAATCACGAGAGAGTGAAACCCTTCTGAAGCACTGATGACGCACCGTTCAGCTACTTCCACATGTCATTCTCTTCAATTTATTACTATTTTCCAATGCTCTAACTTTCAAAAATCATAATAAATTCATAACCTTTTCATTATAGGGCATTAACTAGTGTTTTGGTTTGTTTAGAAACAAATTCGAGTTTTTGTTGTAACTTTGAACTTTATTAGTCTCGAAAAAAAAAAGGAATTTTATTAGTCAAAATAAGATTTTATAGGAATTTTCGATGTATTTGTATGATTTTTAATGTATTTATTATGAATTTTAGAAGGTAAATTGTAAAAAAATAATATTATTGACACGTGGGGCACTATAGGGGCACAATAGATGCACTATAGTGACACTCTAGATGCACTGTAGAGACATTATAGATTAAAGGGTTTTTAACTATAGATGTCCCTACCAACAAGGGAAATCCTAGCAGCACTCTGATTCCCTTTCTCCTTGCTGACAACCAACCGCGAGAAAGCTAGGGGAAGGTGGCCACTGCCCCTGCCCCTTCTCCCATCTTCCCCTTCCTCTCCTCATCTCCTATTCTTTTTCTCCCATATTTTTCTTTCCTCTTATCCCCTCTTCTCCTCCTCTTCCCCTCCCCAGATAGTATAGATTTGTTTGGATCTAGGTCTGTTTGTCTGTTTGTTTTGTTTGGTTGTTTTTGCAGTGTTTCAGGTGGCTGATGTTGTCTTTGTCTAGGCGGCGGCGACAGTAGTGACGCTAGATTGTGTCTCTCATTGGGAGAGTTGTGATATCTAGTGGCTGATGTTTTGTATTTGTTTTAACGGCGGTAGCAGCAATGACGCTGGTGGTAGTTGTTGGGATGTGGTGCTCTTATTTACTCTTCGCCGATCGAAGAACTATGCTTGGTCATAGGAGTTTTTTTTTTTGTCAAGTTCTGAGTTGAAGTGGAGTGCTTCTCATGGGTCTTTTTATTGTTGTTTCTATGTTCATCCTCAGTGTTCTCTCCTAGTTTCTGCTATAGTATGACTTACAGTTTGTATGGGTGTCAAATGATTACGATTTTACTCATAGAAGGCTTCTTTTGACAATTGGGATGTTTTGTGGTCCTCTTTTGTGGGTTTACTCGTTGTGGTTTCTAATGTTCTCTCATGTGGGTCTACTGCGTTGGTCTCTAGTTGCGGTTCTCGTCAGAGGTCTATGTGTTAGGTTTTGTTTTTGACTTGTTCTTTTATTGTAATGGTCCAAAGTGACCTGAATTGGACTCTCCTGTTAGTCAATGACGTGTGTGGTACTCTTTCCTCCCCTGGAATTTGTCCCATGAGGTTGTCCTAGGAAGGTTTTAACGAGGCCACTGTATCATGTCGCTCTTTGTACATCCGTGGTTTTATGAATGAATTCTCATTCTTTAAAAAATAAAAATAATAAAAAACTATAGATGTCCCTGAATTTTGCCGTAAGTTACAATTGGGTCCCCGAACTTTTTTTTTGAGGCAATTACATTCATTAAGTCGACAAATAGTTCCAATTAGGTCCTACCGTCCAACTCTGCCAATTTACCCGTCAAAATGAGGGGGTAAAAGCTTCCTTTTGGGTTCTTCATCCATCATCGACCCCAACAACCCCGCCTCCATCTTCAAAGCCTTCTTCACCACCCACCTTCATCGACCCCAACAACTCCACCTCCATCTTTTGAGCCTTCTTCATTCATCATTGACCCCAACTCAAGTTCATCATCCTCTTCAAATACAACCAAGCCTTCTTTAGAAACCCCTAAGAGCAAGTGCAGCGCAGCACACTAACCCCGGCAATAGGCCCCCCAAGGCCAGAGTTGGACCTCCAGCGCACAAAAGGAAGCCCAGGCAAGCCCAAGGGCAATTCTGGACTTGGCTCTTGCCCGAAGTCATTGACGAAATCAAATTTTTTTACAGCCCCCAACGAGAAGACGCCATGTGGCGCTTTCCAGGTGGCGCTTTCCAGACGCTTTTACTACTTTCCATTTGTATCAAAAAATAAATGGCCTATTCAATTTAATGTAACTTTTTTTTTCTTGCATATTCAATTTTTTTTTTCTTGCATTTCCAATTTAATATAACTTTATAATAATAGTGACATGTGGCAACCGAAAATATTATCTTAGAAGCTTAGCAAAATTAATGGTTTAAGTATTAAAAAAAATAAAAAATAAAGCAAAGTGAATAGTGTTTGCCCTTTAGGGTGGAACAAAAAAAGGTAAGGCTGCCACTATTCATGTGAATAATGTCAAACCTTGCCTTGCCCATGCCTTTTGGGGTGGAGGTGCTCTAATCCCAACGCCACCATACAACCACCCTCGTCCCCACCCGAGATCCAACCCAGCCTCACCTTTCAGCTATCTAGATCCTCTCTCTCTCTCTCTCTCTCTCTCTCTGCAAATTCTAAAATTGAAAAAGAAATTTTTTTTTGAACACTTTGCATCTTGGGAGGGTGGGATTGTGGGTAGGTTATGGGTTCTGCGGGTTGGGAGATGGGGGGTGGGTTGTAGGTTGGGTTGGGATATGGGTTTTGAGAGGGTGGGATAAGGAGGCGGGGGAATGGGTTCGGGAAAGAAGGAGAGATAGAGGGAGAGCTGAGAGAGAGAAAGAGAGAGAGAGAGATTTGGATTTGTATTTGTTGTTTTTAAGTTTATTTATTTATTTAATTTAATTTAATTATTTTTTTTCCACTCTTTTTAGTTTTTTTCTTTTCAATTTTTAAAATTTAAAATATTTTAATTGAGATAGATGGTTTTAGTCCTCAAATTAATAGCCAAATTGATAGAAAGACTCAATTGGAATGGATGAGAGAGTTGGATGACCTAATTGCCTCAAAAAAAAAAGTTTAGGGACCTAATTGCAACTCGAGGTAAAGTTTAGGGACCTCTACAATTAAAAACTAGGGGTGGACATAGTTCGGTTTGGACTGATTTTTGCCTCAAATTGGAACCGAATTCGGTACTGTTTATTCAATTCAATTCGGTCCGATTTTAACAAAAAAAAATTTATAAATCCATCCAGTTCGCGTTGAACCAATTTCGGTCAGATTCAATTTTGAACCGGATTATTATTATTATTATTTAAAATTATTTTTTTACACAAATTTTAATTGAAAATTAACAAATTATTAAAATTTCATACAAAAAGAAATATTAAGGCTAGAAAAGGGAGATGTTTTGAAATTGAACTTGGATAAAGATTAGTTATGAGATTAAAAATATAGCATTGGATATAAATAAATATTAAAATTATATATTTTTTAATTTGGCTGGTTCAATTCAGCCCGATTCCGTTTGTTGGGGTATAGAACCGAAACAAGAACCAGTTAAAACCGATTTGATTTGGTGTTTTGAATTGGGTTTGACTTTTTGGTCAACACAATTTTTTTCAATTTTTTCTGGTCTAGTTTGGTTCGGTTGATCGGTTCTTCGATTCGGATGCCCACCCCTATTAAAAACCCTAGATTAAAAACATTAAAATTCGTAATTAATATATTAAAAATCCAAAAAATACACCCAAATATCTTACAAACTCGTTGTGATGTTATCTTCATATGGAAGCAGTAAAATATGATCTCTAGTTGCCAAAAAAATAAAAGCAAAGTAATTTATCGAACCCAATTTCGTTGTACACGAACTTGAAGATCATTAACCTTCCTCACTCCCCCAATTAGTACTGTCCAATTTCTCACTAACTTGAGGCACTATAGAGAGTACAAGGGCACAGGAGCAGAGCAAAGACAAAGACCCCTAGATCACTAGCAAGGAAAATCCTCGAAGGCTATAAGACCTAGAGGTGTAACGAATGGCTGCAATCCAATCTAACCAAATAAGCCTAAGAGAAAGATCTCTGAAAACTGTAGAAGTCGATGCCCCAAAGTGATGAACATAAAGCCTTCAAAACACATGCATAAGCCTTCAAAACATAATAAAATAACCGTTCATAACATTTGTTTCATTATTTCATTTACCTATTCACTATTTCATTTTCTTCATTAATAAAAAATGCAGCAGCCAAACTGAAAATTAAACAAAATCATCAGCTAGTGCAGCCTTCTCTGCAAATGGTTTGTCTAAGTAGAAACTAGAAAACTGAAAACCAGCATAAATCACAGGCAGAGATTATAACCTAAAACTCAATATAAAAATAAAATAAAAATAAAAATCAAAGCCTAAATAACAAAAACTAATTATGCCGTGGATACAAAGCAAAAAGAAAACCGAGTACAGAAACTTACCTTAGGTACTCCCTTTCTCCTTAGATGATTCGTTTCCAAGCTACAATTAAATCGGTTTTCCCTAACTTACATTAACAATCCCGGGTTTCAGTACTCCCTTTCTTCAGAAACCACACATTTTTACATGAATCAAATGCTGAACTTTTACTGAATGTGGACCTTTTATTTAAACCAATACCATTACAGTCCTTATCGAGAAGGTGTACAGAACTGCCAATACAATAAAGCTCTAACTATCATACAACAAAAAACTAAACAGCTCTCTTAGAGTCGCCGGTCATGAGAGTTACTATCCAAACAAGTGTGATAGTGTACAAAACTGCACCAGTGATGACCTTGCAAAGAAAATGAGAAAAAGAACAGTAAGAAACTTGACAGCATTAGAGAACTTTATATTGCTCAAAGAAAGAATCTCCATGATTAATCTGTTGAAAGTCATTTAATACCTCTAGGTCTTTGTAATAGAAATTACTTGCTGCAGTTGTTTTTTCTTTCTTTTTTATTTCTCCCAAGCTCATATGAGTGCAAAAGATTTCATTTTTATATGCCACTTTGTAAACCATTGACTGGATTTGGTAGAAACTGAGAAATTTAGGGCCCGTTTGATAACCATTTCAATTTTGGTTTTTAGTTTTCATTTTTTGTGCTAGAGTATAGAGGAGAATGAGAGTGAGAATGGGAGTAAGGATGAGAGAGAGAGAGAGAGAGAAAAGCATATTAATAATAGATTAAACTCAACCAAATATGAACACGACATATTGCTACTAGAATGCAACTTTAAAAAAAAAAAAATTGCAGATTGCGGTAACTGCAAGTTGCCCAAATCACATACCGCAACCGCAATTGCGGGTTCGGTTTCTAAAACTCTCCTCTCATCTTCCTTCTTAATCCCATCTTCACTCTCATTCTCACTTCCATTCTCCCTCTTTTTCCTCTATACTCTAGCACAAAAAATGAAAACTAAAAACTAAAATTGAAATGGTTATCAAACCGGCCCTTTGTAATCTAAGGCATTCACAATTTTCACCGAATAGCTAAGCACAGGAAAGAAGAAACAAAATTCCATCATAGTTTCTAAATAAAATGTTCAACATTATGATTGCACATTTAGAAACTATATCGAGTGGCAAGAAAATCTCTGATCTATTATAGTTAGGCCATTCATTATTTGGAATACAATTGGTAAAACATAGAATCAGCTTTAAGTTAACTGAAACTGAGATACAACGAGATTATTTTGTTCTGTTTTTCTTATTTGTTTTTGTTTGTGTTTGTTCTTTGAGTCATGCCTTAAGTATCTAACTTACTAAAGAACAACTTAACTAACTCAGAAAACCCTTCAATCAAACTCTACTCAGAAAACTATGACGGTCACTGCTTAAGGCAAGCTATCAATCCATTTCACCATGATCAGTTCCATACTAGAACACCACATTTAGACGCTTAGGTTTTCAAGCATCACTTCACCCCTTTAATGTTTTCTCTAAGGATCATCCAACTCAATACACATATCATGCCTGCATATACAGCAAGAATGAAATACAGTCAAGAACAAGAAGCCTAGGGAGAATACCTGTAGCTATCAAGATTCAGTCCAGGTCTCATGATGAACCAGTTGAACGAGCATACAGAATTCTGGGTCTCCTCCTCTTATATGTAAACGTATAACAAGCATAGAGGCATTTAGGTTTCCTTCTCTTATATGTTACCATAGAAGAAGCGTTGAGGTTTTTGGGACTTCTCCTCTTGTACGTTAATACATAGCGATCAAGAGTGCTCCTTTTCCTATACTTGAAATAAAAAGGATCAAGCTTTGCATTGCACCTTTGCTTCTTTGGCGTGGTAATACAAACACTTTCCTCTTGCTCTTGTTTACAGAAAGCTGGAGACTCCAAGTCATCACCATTGGAGCAGCTCCAATCTCCTTCCTTCAACGGCTCATCATCATCATCATCATCCCCACTCTCTTCTTCAATATCAAGCGCTCTTGGTTCCAGCTTCAAACACCCAATGTCCGTTGATGAATCACAAAAGCACACACTCAAATTCGGCGAACACAACTTCTCAGCAGAGCCGTCCATGGCATCCAACTGCCCATCATCAACATCAACAGCAGCATCCTCATCCCTCCTGTTTGAGCCCTCTTCGCTACCAAAGGCATCATCAATTTCCCTGTCATCCACCATGGCCAAAACCCTAGATTTCCCCAATCCCAAACCAACTCTTCTCTTTCCAGTCCTTCGAGACTTGCTACTGCTCACAACCCTTTTCCACTTGACCAGCGACTCCGGAATCCAGCAATCGGCGCAGACGGAAAACTCCATGGCCGAACAAGAATCGGACAAGAGCGCAACGCTCCGGTACTCGGAATCGCAATGCCTGTGGACTTTCCGGTGACACTGGAGGCAAAAGAAAGATTCTTGGGACGACGAAGTGGAGTAGCAATAGGAGCAGAGCTCCGAGGACTCGACGCGAGAGAAGCATTTCTTGCAGAGAAGGACAATGCGCCACTCGCTGTACAGGACGTGAAGCTTGCTCTTGGCATTGGCGTTGGCAATGTCGACTCTCAGGTGGCACGAATGGCATTCCGAGAGATTGGGCAACTCTCTCGTTTTCTTCGCTGCTTGTGCTTGGGCTTCTTCATTGCTCTTCATTTGAATCATTGGCAGCGACGAAGTATTTGGGGGTTTTATTTATCTAGTATTGTTAGGGCTCAATTCTGGAAAATAGGGCCCCTATTTACTGTAGTTGCCGCGAAACGATGCCGTCAAAGGGAAATGAATAAAATGTGGAAGTCACTCCATGAAAAAAAGTCTTTAAAAATTGGACAAACTAAATAAAATCCCTAAAACTATAGGGTCATTTTTAAGTTCATACTTAATTTTAGAGATATTTTCGAGTATATATTCAAATTCTCGAAAACTCTACAATTTACCCCCTCCGTTAGTCAAACTATTAGTTAATCTGTTAAATATTAATGTGGCATTTGTATGACCTATTTTTTAATGACATGGACTTCCATGCAGACAAAAAAAAAAATTTAAAATTCTTTATTTTTTTAAAAATTAAAATCATTAAAATTTAAAAATCAAAGGAAAAAAAAAAAAATCTCTCCATCGCTCTCCTCCCAACCCTCCCCTAACACGACTTAGCTAGCCAACCCAAGACCCCAAGCCACCCAAATCAGCACCCCAGCAGCCCAAACAACCACCCCAGCTAGCCAAACCACCACCCACCACCTCATTCTCCTTTAGTCCTCTCCTCCTAGCCCCAACCAATACCAGAGCCCTAGCCAATAGATCTGAGGAGGAGATCTGCTCGTCGTCAGAGACGTATGGCAGATTCAGCATGTGGGTTCTCGACAGGGCCGACACTGGGTGATTTAAGGCCCAGGGCTGAAGTTTAAGATTGTGCCCTTTATAAACAAATAAATAAATATAATTACAATTTTTTATCAAATAATATATTTTATTAAAATTATAAGAGTTTACAACCGATAATATAGGACACTTTGGGCCTCATTAAAACCTTGTTTGAGGAAAACCCAATGGGAATGAAAACCTCAAACGAAGGAAAAAGAGTACTCGATTGAAAACATTACAATCAACAACAAATTAACTTGCATGTCCCTATGCTTCACCTCATATACACATACAAAAATAAAAATAGCAATGAAATTCTAATCACAAAAGATCATTTAAAATGTCTACAAGCAATATCATCAATTATGGTATCATATTTAATGTTTTCCAGCATATCTCTTTCAATGCATAATACAGCTAGTCCATTATCTTGAGCTATGATGGTCCGCAAATAAGATTTTAATAATTTTCATTTAGAAAAACTTCTTTCAGCAGATGCCACAGTCACAGGTATAGTCAATAATATCCTATAAGCAACCATTACATTTGGAAACATATCCACACTATTTACAAACTCTAGAATTTTAATGGATGTCCATGGTTTATCTGTTTCAATTGCTTCACTTGGTAACATCACTTGCAACACTTGCAACACCTGTAATTTTGACTCTAAATCTCTTGCATCAATATCAGTATCATCGTCATTTTTTTAAAGCATTTTCAAGATTCACACAAGAGCTTCTCAATTCATTTTCATCCAAAGAAGTCAATTTTACAGCATCAAATAAGAACCCAAAAATAGATTCAAAGATATGCAATTGTTCAAACCTACTTTTCAATTAACCAAGAGCAAAATCCACTATGACAAGAAAGTAATCAGTTCTAAAGGATTCTTCAGATGATTGTTGTTCCCTCTCATTATTGGACATCTCATCAAAATGTCTCTTTCTACAGGTTTGACGTTTTTAAAGAAATACAGGCTCAAATTCCATATCTAATGCATTTACTTTAGCATCAATTATGGCAGAAGTAAACCCATTTATCCTATAGTTTTCAAAAAATGAAACAAGTCCTTCTAAATGTCTTACAGCAACATCAAGACACATGTCTTTACATTGTAATTTTTTACTAACTAAGTTAATCTTGTGCAAAATGTCATACCAAATAACCAAGCTTAATATAAACTCGAAACTTGAAAGCTCTCCTGATGCTAAACTTTCAGCATCCCTACTCAATTTAGCATCTTCACTAATTTTCGCTAATTTAAATAAAGCTTCTCTGATTTTAGAAGCTTGAGATTTTATTGCTTTAACACTTTCTATGTGACTTTCCCAGCGTGTAGTTGACAATGATTTCAAAGTTAAACCATCAATATAATCAAGTAACACATTCCACCTTTTTGTTGAATTAGAGGATACCGTATATATGCATTGAAATGCTCCAAAAAAAGATTTTGCTTTGACACATGACTTGGCCATATCACAAAGTATTAAGTTAAGACAATGAGAACCACATGGCATGTAAAACGCTCTAGGATTTATATCAAGTAATCTTTTTTGTACCCATATTTTTCCCTTTCATATTTGATCCATTGTTATAGTCCTGCCCCTTTACATCATCAATATTTAGGTCAAGCTTTTTTATTACATCTTGCAATCATTAAAAATTCCTAATCCAGTTGTATCTTGCACAATTAGAAACTCCAAAAAGTACTCTTCTATATTTATCAGAGTACATGAAACATCTACACACCTTAATATTAAAGTCATTTGTTCTTTGTGACTTGCATCAGGAGTACAATAAAAAATCACTGAAAAATACTTTGCCTCTTTGACTTTTTTAATGATTGTTTGTTTAATATTTGATGCTAAAATATCTATAAACTCATTTTGAATTTTATGGCTAAGATAATGATAATGAATTTTCTTATATTGAATGAGACGAAAATGATGTTGCAATACTGGATCAAACTCTGAGATCATTTCAAGTAGGCCTAAAAAGTTACCATTGCCATCTTCAAAAACTTTTTCATTTGTTCCACGAAATGCCAAATTATGTATAGCAAGACATTTCACGACAGCAATGATTCTGACCATAACATTTTTCCAATGCAATGTATCTTTCTTGATTAGCTCCTGTAGTTCTTTATCAATTGTTTGACTTGTTTTCAATCTTATTTGCAATTCAACACAAGACCTCAAGTTAGTAATGTGTTCAATACTTTTTTCATGTTGTTTAAGCTTATCACCAAGATGTTTCCAGTCTTTAGATCTTTCACTTGCTAACTGACTTCTAGCATGCATTGTTTTAAACAGCTTACAACATAAACAAAACACTTTATCCAATTCCTTTGAGCACACTAACCATTTCTATCATGAGTCTCCCCATTTGGTAATGTTCGAAGATAAAAATGTGAGGAAAAATGTCTGCATTGTTCATCAATAGGGAATTTATAATTATTTTCTCTTATAGGACCCTTTTCTAAAAATAAATCCCTCATTTTTACATCAAGATTATCCCAGACTCTTGGATCATAAATGTTCAAATTAGTTTCATTTTCATTTTCATTTGTGTTCTCATTTTCATTATGTTCTTCATCTAAATTTGGTACTTCACGGTTCAAATTAGTTTCAATTTCTTTTTCATTTTCGTTCTCCTTTTCATTTATGTCATTTTCATTATGTTCTTCAGCTAAATTTGGTACCTCACTATTTTTAAGGAAATATTTATTTAAAGATCCTCTTAGGTTTTGAGCAATTTCTTCTTCCTTTTTCTTTTTTTGTCTTTTGAGATTTCCAGAAAGTTGCATTTTAGCAAACATTTTTAAAAATTTATCATAAACACACAAGCAATCAAGTACAACAAAAGTAAAACTAATTAAATGAAGACAAAGAAAGAACAATAAAACCTATATTTTGGGTCCTGTATGCTGTGCTCTGGTGTTGGTGCTCTCAATTTCGGAGAGAATAATCAGCTTCCAACTCAAAGTATAGCTTTGTTCCTTCCACACTTAGTTTCAGAGAGAATTAGAATTAAAAATAGATTTCAAGGCAAAGCTACAGACTGAGAGGTTTTGCTTCTTGGGAAAACAATAAGGATGTTGACTTCCTTTTCTTCTAGATCTGTTGGCATCCTTCTTTTTATTATTGTTTTAAAATACCAAGTAAAACTCTCAACGAATATCACATATGCCCTTTAACTTTTAGTTCATTTTTTTGCATATGTATGTATATATGGACTAAAAACTTTTTGTGTACCCCAATCAATTGTGGGCCCTGGGTGATGGTCCTAGTTGCCCTGACCAAGGGCCGGCCCTGGTTCTTGATGACGTCACTTAGTTTTCGAGGCCCCATCCCCTTTCCATCCTCCCTTGAAATCTCTCCGCCCTTCTCTCTCTCTCTCTCTCTCTCTCTCTCTCTCTCTCTCTCTGTTACATCTGGTTCAATCCAGTTATGCTAACACACTCATATCCCCACCACCAAGCCCTATACCCAGATCTGCAAGTGGCTAGACTCTAGATTGTGAAATAAATGCAGCAACCTCCAAATTTAATTTTTTTAAATGTTCCAACCATTTGGACTAATATGGAGGAATCAAAATCAAGCCCTTGAAAAAGTCGATAGCCCATTTTCAAAACACGACTAAGTTCTTGAAGCCTAAAGTGTAGGTGTTGGGGATTTGAGGGTTGGGCTGGGGTTGGGGAGGAGAGAGAAGGGTGGAAAGGTGATGGTGGTTGAGCTGGAACAAGATGGGTTGTATGGCTGGGATAGGTGGCCTGGGTAAGTTATTTGGGGATGTGAGTGGAGGAGCTGGGTGGTAGTTTGGCTGGCTTGGGTGGTTGTCTTGGTGGCTGGGGTAGTTGGGTTCGCTAGGTAGAGGGCTTGGAGGAGAGAATTTTTTATTTTTTTATATTAAAAAGTAAAGAATTTTTAATTATATATTTGTCCACATGGAAGTCCACGTCAATTAAAAAATAGGTCCCACGAATGCTACATCAACATTTAACAGATTAACTAACGGTTTGGTTAACGAATGGGGTAAATTGTAGAGTTTCCGGGAGTTTGAGTATGTACTGGTAAATGTCTCTAAAATTGGGTATGAACTTGAAAATGACCCTATAGTTTAGGGGGTTTTATGTAGTTTATCCTTAAAAATTCATATAAAACTTTCAAATATAACCAAAATCTCACTTAAATAAATCTAAATGCCATTAAAATTTAGAACTAAATAAATCTAAAAAGGTCAACGGGACCCACTGAAAACTAGAGGTCTTTGGTTCAAATCCCAATAATTATAGTTTATGTAGGGGTGGCATTTTAGACTGAAAAATTGTAAAAACCAACCGACATTATACCGCATTGGAATCGCAATAGCTAAAAACCGACCGAAAATTACAGTTTTAGAAACCGAACCGCAATTGCGGTTGCGGTATGTGATTTTGGCAACTCGCAGTTACCGCAATCTGCAATTTTTTTTTTTTTAAAGTTGCATTTTAGTAGTTAGATGTTGTGTTTTAATTTGGTTGAGTTTAATCTATTATTAATATGCTTTTTATATTGTTGCTTTTGTGTTCTGTTGTGTTATAGATGGAGTCTAGCCACTCTAACACACCGAATGCCTCTAATCCCCCAAACACAAACCGATACACCCGAAACACAACCTCCACTCCAACTCATAAAGAAGGGCTTCTTCTTATAATAAAATCCACTCACCACCACCTACACTTGAGTTTTCCTTTTGGTTTATAACTTTAATTAACTTTGAATTGGATTTTTCTTTAGGTTGTGAATGCTTGAGAAGTTGAGGTTGAGGTTGTGAATTTATATATGCTTGAGAAGTTGAGGTTGTGAATTTATTTCTTTAGGTTGTGAATTTATATTTTTTGGCTAAAGTATGCTTAAACTCAAAAGGCTTCAAAAGAAGCATCAAACCTAGGCTTAAAAGTGCGGAAGATTGAATTTTTATGACACAAAAAGACCACACGTAAAGATTTAAAATTGCCTAATTTAGGCCCAAAATATTCAAATCGGTTTAAACCGTTAATTCACGGTAACTGACTGATTTTTGCACCGGTTTGCGGTTTCAAAAATCACCTTACCGCAAATAGTCGGTCGGTTTGCAGTTCGGAGAAAAATTTACGATTACCGAACCGCAACCACCCCTAGTTTTATGTGTGTTTGAAAAATCTCTCTCCCCACCCCTTTAGTCTAGACTATCGCTTACAATAAACCTGTAGGTTATAGATGATTAACGCTTAAGAAATCAATCTCTTAGCCTCAGCACATAATTTATTCTTGTTTTAAGTCCTTGAGGAACTTCTAGTTACTAAGCTGGAAATTTTCTTAGGAGCCAAACAGCTTAAGAAAAAAAAAATTAACTACCATCCTCCATTTGGATAAGGGAAAATAATTCGGAATTTAGCTAAAAGTCAGGAATTTAAGAGGAGAAATTGACAACTCTCTTATTTGGCATCTTAAGCGCGGAATTTATTAAATGACGTGAAGAAAAAAAATCATGGAAATTATGGCATCAAATTCCCAAGTTTAATTTCCACCAAAATATGCGTCATTTTACAATTTCTATAGTGGCATTTACAAAATTCGACATACATAAATCCAAACACTAAAATCTTCAATTGCCAGAAATTGAAATGATGGAAATCTAAATTCCATTATTTTAGAAATTCTATGTTATTTTTTATTTTAGATATAAAAACTCTTTTCTTCTATTCGGAAAATTAAATGTATTAATATGTGATGTGGCAGAATGTAGAGCATTGGATAATTTTGAATGGCTAGGATAAAGAGATCAAATTCTTATTTGGTTCTTAATTATGAGGGTATTTAAGTATATTTATGTGAGTCTTTAGCTATATTTATTTATTTTAAATAAAATTTGACATTTATGAAATTGTGGGGCAAATTTTTGCGATTTTTGATAAAAACTCATGAAAAACATCTATGTTACACTGGTACGGACAAGGGTATGCCGATATGATACCATACGATTCACCAATACGGCCCCAATAGAGCTATTAAAATAATATATTTATTAAATTTTATGAATTATCAAAATTTGGGCTTCTATGTTGGGCTTACTTATAATAACCCAATTTGGTTTTGCAATGCTATAATGCAAGGTAAGTTGTACGGGGTTACTTTATAGCCATCAAATCGATCCAATGTATAACATTAGTAAGTTACATCCGGGTCTCTTTTATCCAGTAGAAAAATCACAACCCGCGAGTGAGCTTCAGTTTCACCTTCTCCCTTCTCCTTCTTTATCTCTCATATCCCTATCTCTCTATGCAACAGCCAACAACCTCACATCCAGCACCCTCTCTCTACCTCTTCTCCCACCACCCAACCCTTCTCTTTCTCTTTGTTGGGGCAGGATTTTTTTCAAGAAGAAATACCTCCACAGGTTCTTAACTGAAGTCCGCATGCTTCCTTGGTTGAAAGAGAACTCCGGATTACGTTCCCGAGGTCGAACGATGGAAATGGGGTAGGTACCTGCAAAAGTAAGTTCGACGCTCAAGTCAGTGTTTGTGCAGCGTGTTCAATTGAATTTCTCGTACCTTTGTTGGAGGTTTAGCCGGGTTTTTATAGCGCTTCAAGTTCTTGGGTTTAGCCCCACTTTCCTAGCTTTGCGCATCCCGTCCTCCATTTCATGGTAATTGGATCAGATGAGTATGTCGTCCTCGCTCCGCACTTTTCTAGTGGGAGGGAAGTTCGATCATCCCACGTCTTCTAGTTGTGGCATATGGGTTAAGCCATGATACGTGAGATTTGGTCCCCACAGTGCCCCCCTTTTTTCCTCTCTACACGCTTTGCTGGTAGAGAGGGAAAAAAATGATCTAAGTGGGACTTTGGAACAGGATTTATTTGGATTGAGTGCATGTCGTCATGGTGGGCTCATGGCTGAGCCCAAACAAACCATGCGTTTTCCTTCTTGGACTTACTGGTCAAACCTAGAAATATGATTCCTATTGGCCTGTCAAACATGAATTTTCATGCACGTAGCTAACTTTTCAAGTTCCAACTGTGGAATGTTATCCCCATGTGGAGTATCTAAGTGCAGACAGCTAATCCCGTGTGCAAGTGAACCTTTTCTTTATTTTGGATTTATGCACCTCTGCTGATCCGGTGGGCCCATGGGCATGTTCCTTTTTGCTAACCGACCCCAATTGGGGTGCAATTGGCTTTAAGGTTTTGCCGATCCGGTGGGCCCCATGATCCTTGCTTTCTCTTTCCTAGCCGATCCTAAATGGGTTGGGTGCGCCTGGTTTTAAGCCTTTGCCGATCTGGTGGGTCTCATGCCTCTTGGTTTCTCTTTGATAGTCGATCCCAACCCCAGTTGGGGTGTGCTTAGGTTAGAGCTCTTGCCAATTCGGTGGGTCCTCTTGGTTTCTCTTTGCTTGCCAATCCCAAGCTTTGAGCTTTTACCAATCCGGTGGGTCCCATGCCTCTTGGTTTTTCTTGATAGCCGATCCCAACCCCAATTGGGGTATGCTTGGGTTTGAAGTTTTGCCAATCCGGTGGGTCCCATGCCTCTTGGTTTCTTTTTGCTAGCCGATCCCAAGCTTTGAGCTTTTACCAATCTGGTGGGTCCCATGCCTCTTGGCTTCTCTTTGATAGCCGATCCCAATCCTAGCTGGGGTGCACTTGGGTTTGAGCTTTTGCCAATCTGGTGGGTCCCATGCCTCTTCGTTTCTCTTTGCTAACCGATCCCAAATGGGTTGGGGTGCGCCAGGTTTTAAGCTTTTGCCGATCTGGTGGGTCTCATGCCTCTTGGTTTCTCTTTGATAGTCGATCCCAACCTCAGTTGGGGTGTGCTTGGGTTTGAGCTTTTGCCAATTCGGTGGGTCTCATGCCTCTTGGTTTCTCTTTGATAGCCGATCCCAACCCCAGTTGGGGTATGCTTAGGTTTGAGCTTTTGCCAATCCGGTGGGTCCCATGCCTTTTGGTTTCTCTTTGCTAGCCGATCCCAAGCTTTGAGCTTTTACCAATCCAGTAGGTCCCATGCCTTTTGGTTTCTCTTTGATAGCCGATCCCAACCCCAGTTGGGGTATACTTAGGTTTGAGCTTTTGCCAATCCGGTGAGTCCCATGCCTTTTGGTTTCTCTTTGCTAGCCGATCCCAATTTTTGAGCTTTTACCAATCTGGTGGGTCCCATGCCTCTTGGCTTCTCTTTGATAGTCGATCCCAACCCCAGTTAGGGTGCGCTTGGGTTTGAGCTTTTGCCAATCCGGTGGGTCCCATGCCTCTTGGTTTCTCTTTGCTAGCCGATCCCAAGCTTTAAGCTCTTACCAATTCGGTGGGTCTCATGCCTCTTGGTTTCTTTTTGCTCCAAGGTGTTCACGACCTTTTTTTTCCTTTCTTTCTTTCTTTGCGCTTGAGCTATCCATGCGGGCCCCAATACCCCTTGCTGTCCATCCGGAGCCATGCGCCTTTGGTCTCTCAACCGATCCGAGGTGTTCACCACTTTTTTTTTTTTGGCTTGAGCTGTCCATGCGGGCCCAAATACCCCTTAGCTGTCCATCTGGAGCCGTGCCCCTTTGGTCTCTCAACAGATCTAAGGTGTTCACGACATTTTTTTATTTTTCTTTACGCTTGAGCTGTCCATGCGAGCCCCAATACCCCTTATCTGTCCATGCAGGCCCCAATACCCCTTAGATGTCCATCCGGAGCCATGCGCCTTTGGTCTCTCAACCGATCTAAGGTGTTCACGAATTTTTTTTTTACGCTTGAGCTATCCATGCGGGCCCCAATACCCCTTAGCTGTCCATCTGGAGCCGTGCGCCTGTGGTCTCTCAACCGATCCAAGGTGTTCACAACTTTTTTTTTTTTTTTGGCGCTTGAGCTATCCATGCTGGCCCCGATACCCCTTAGCTGTCCATTCGGAGCTGACCCGATCAAAGGTGTTCACGACTTTTTTTTTTTTTTTTTCGGACCTTCTGGACTCCATATGCCTTCAGTTTCTCCTTTTCATTTTCACCGAGTCCCAAGCGGTCCACGATTTAGTCTTTGCATGAGGGGGTGAACAAGCCTAGCTTCGTAGGTGTACTTACTACCTTGCACCACTTATTACTTACATCCATTGCTCTTCTTTGTCTTTTGTCGAAGTGCGTACAACTTTTTGTCAGAGAAGCGCATGCGTTGGGTAGAAATAATTTCGACTGGTCATATCAGACTAGGCTTTGTTGCCAGAGCTTAAGGCAAATATCTGAGCCAGCCACATTGAACCTTATCTTTGCTTTTGAAAAACTTCTTCCCGTGACTTCTGTGAATTATTTTCCCAATCTTCGCCCTTGCTATAAAAGGTTGGTCGATAGGGATGCATCCATTCGTAAAACCGTTCATACTTTGCTTTTGTTCTTCATATATAAGCTGAAGGGAGAGGAAAATGTTTGAAAACTCCGCTGAAGGGCTTTTGTTCTTGCCATCACCTAGTAAGTACTATTTTCATCTTTGCTATTTTCATGTCGAGCCACGAAATTTGGCCTAAGTCCGGTGGTGTCCCATCGAGCTACAAGATTACTTAAGACGAGGATGCGTTCCTGACAACATGGGGATCGATCCTCTTTAGGGTCGAATATGTAAACTTGTGCCGTTATCCCTCGGGGTTCTTTAATTCTCTCGCTGGCCCACTTAGAGCATGTTAAGTTTCCACTCCATCCCCTCTTTCATATGCTCTTGTTCTTCTTGGGTCTTCACCCTATGCAACTAAACCCGACTTCTTGCCTTCTCATATCTGGGTTTCTAGCCGTTGGTTTGAAGTCGGGTGTGTCTCTTAGTTTTAAGGATTTCATGTATCTCTACGACTTGGCTTGTGTTAAGGGGAAAGTCACTATTTCTTTTTTATGTCTGGGCCTAGTAAAAAGGTATTTACTTGTAAGCCCACTTCCACCAAGTACTGGAAAAACCAACCTCTCTTAATCACTTGGGAGTGGGCGGCGCTTGAGATATCTAACATGCCTATCCCGTCGGCATTTGGCCCAAAACATGGTATACAAATTTATGTTTTTGAAATATAGCTTATTATATTTTGTGGGTCTAACGAACCTCTTCTTTTGGCAGTACTTCCTTCAGACAAAAGGTATCTCCTCCCTAAGGACTGGATCGCTTAGTTGGAGGAGAACTTGGTTGGTCAGACGTGGGATATCACATGCTTCGTCGACCCCACGACTCTCATTCGTCTCTCTTCTGCTCGTCGTACGACGACCTACCTCCCTGTCACTTTGACTGATTCAAACCTGAGCGAGATAGACTTGTTCAAGGACATTTGTTTCGTGACATTGAGCTTTGTTGTACTGAGGATTCAGCGTCTCTTATCGAGGCCAACTTTTAAGAAAATGAGGCTGAGTTAGCTCAGCACAGCAGCTCCAAGGACTGCACATCCGGGTCTAAGTCTGATCAGTCAGATATGTTAGAGCCACGCTCATTGTCGGTTCTAGGCCGCAAGGAAATGAGACTGGAAAAAAAGCCTGAGCCCTCCGGGTCTGTGAAGAAGTCCCGTCATGCTTCACAGGTCGTTTTGGGTTTGAGTTCACCCAATATATCTGCTTCGAGTACTCCGTCCTGACCTCAGAAAGTCCCTTGTGCCCCCACTCCTGGTAGCTCACTGGGTGAGAACGACTTCACAACCATGACTGACGAACAGATGTGGGGTTACCAATCACAGTACTTGAACGCGGTACGTTTGAGATTTGTGCTGGTGTCATCCAATTGCCATGTCCTATAATAGTTGCATGTGTAATGCCCACTTTTATTTCTTGCAGATGGTTGGAATTCGCAACACTCAAATGGGGAGGTTTCATGCTATGATCCGCGTGATATGCGAAAAGATAGCAACCCTCGAACTTAGCGGGAAGCGCATCAAGGAATGTGAGACTGAGCTCGAATAGTAGCGAGGTGAATTGCGAAACCTGAGAAGCGGCCAAAGCATTGTACTAATGGAGGTTAACTGCCTCAAGCAGGAGCTGGTGGATGACGAACGCAATAGGGATGAGGAGTATCAAGCCAACACCAAGCAGATCAGGGTCGAGGTGGCTAGGCAATTCAGATACGGTTGGCTTTCATGTGCCCAGGACATATAGGTGCTTTTGAATACACTGTAATGTCTTTTGGTTTAAGAAATGCAGGGGCCACTTATCAAAGAGCAATGAATTCTGTTTTCCATGATATGATAGGTCATTCTCTAGAGGTATATATATAGATGATGTAGTGATTAAATCCCTAGAAGAGGGAGATCATGTATCAAATCTGAGAAAAGCATTCTTAAGAATGACACAACATAAGTTGAAAATGAATCCCAAGAAGTGTGTTTTTGGAGTTCAAGCAGGAAATTTCTTAGGTTTCTTGGTCCACCAAAGGGGCATAGAGATTGACAAAAATAAAGCAAAATCCATCATAGAAGCCTTGCCACCTCGGAACAAGAAAGAACTGCAGAGTCTCCTTGGAAAAATTAATTTTCTAAGGAGATTCATATCCAATTCTGCAGGAAAAATTCAGCCATTCTCCTCCTTGCTGAGGTTAAAGCAAGAACAGACATTTAAGTGGGAAGAACAACATCAACAGGCTTTTGAGGAAATCAAGCACTACCTTTCAAACCCACCAGTTCTGTCCCCACCAAAGAGAGGCAGACCACTCAAACTCTATGTTTCTGCATTAGAAGTGTCCGTAGGGAGTTTGTTGGTTCAAGATAACAAGGAAGGGAAGAAACAGGCAGTCTACTATTTGAGCATAGCTCTGACAGAAATAGAAAGGAAATATTCTGCAATTGAAAGGCTTTGTCTAACCTTATACTTCACTGCTGTGAAACTCAGACACTACATGCTGCCATTTACCATCTACATCATCGCCAAGACAGACCTAATCAAATACATACTAACAAGGCCAATGTTGAGAGGCAGAATTGGAAAATGGACTCTGGCTTTGACAGAATTTGCTTTCAGATATGTTCCTTAGAAAGCCGTCAAAGGACAAGCTGTAGCAGATTTTCTAGCAGATCATCTAAGGGAAGAGATTGAAAACATGGACTCTTTGGATATAGCAAATGCAGATCTGTTGACTAGAGCCCATACTTGCCTTAACAATTCCATCTATTCAGTCCACCTCACACCTTGGAAGCTGTACTTTGATGGATCAAAAACTGATGTAGCTTATGGGGCAGGAATTATTTTATAGGAACCACTAGGAATCAGACACTGTTATTCTTTCCAGCTAGACTTCCAATGCACTAACAACATGGTTGAATATGAAGCTTTAATCATAGGACTTGAAATGCTGGTGGAGTTGGGAATCCAGTCTATGGAAATCTTGGGAGATTCTATGCTTGTGATAAAGCAGATTGCTGGAGAATAAAAGTGTCTAAGTCCTTCTTTAGCTATCTATTTAGTAGCAGCCAGGAATCTTCTGACAGAATTCAGAGAAGCTACTTGGGAACATATCCCAAGAGAAGAAAACTTTGCAGCCAATGAATTGGCTCAGGTAGCAACAGGTATACAAATGCCTGAAGACTGTGTGCAAAGGATCATTAAGGTAGGAAAGAAAAGTCTGTCATCTGTTCTGACCAGAAGGATGGAGATAGATGTCAATTCTTCCATAATCATTGAATATGATTGGAGAACTCCTATCATAAATTACTTGCAGTATCCAACCCTGCCTTCTGAGAAAAGAATCAAAATCATGGCTTTGAACTACCTTATGTGGAATGGAGATTTGGTCCGAAAAAGCAAGGATGAGGTACTTCTAAGGTGCTTAGGAAAAAAAGAGTACATAAAGGTCATGGGAGAAACCCATGAAGGAATCTGTGGAGCTCACCAAGGAGGAAGAAAAATGTGTTGGTTGATTAGAAGGTATGGCTACTTCTGGCCAACCATGATGAAGGATTGCATTGACTATTCCAAGGGATGTGAGGCTTGTCAAAGGCATTGGTCCAATCCAGTAGGCTCCTTCAGTTCCTATGAATCTAGTGGTAAAGCCATGGCCTTTCAGAGGATGGGCAATGGATCTCATTGGTAAGATTTATCCAACCAGTAGCAAACAACACTGTTTTATCATTGTAGCTACAGGCTATTTCACCAAATGGGTGGAAGCCAAGCCTGTTAAGTCCACAATATCTCAAGAGATCATCACTTTCATAGAAGTGCAGATTATACAGAGGTTTGGCATTCCAGAATCAATCACAACTGACAGAGGATCTTCTTTAATATCTGGAGAGATGCTGGATATGGCAGAAGCATTCAAATTCAAGCTGCTTCAATCTACTCCTTATTATACCCAAGCTAATGGGCAGGTAGAATCAAGTAACACGGTGATCATCAACATTATCAGGAAGATGCTTGAGAAAAATCCAAAGCAATGGCATGAGAAGTTATCAGAAACTCTGTGGGCATATAAGACTTCAAAAAGAGAGGCAACTGGCATGACCCCATATGCTCTAACCTATGGCCATGATGTAATTCTGCCTATGGAGATAGCAGTCCAGTCTCTTAGAATTGCTCATCAACACAACCTGGTTGGAGAAGACTACTTTCAAGCCATGCTGCTAGAACTAGAAGGATTGGATGCAAGCAAGATTGATACCCTCAACAAACTCTTAGCAGGAAAGCAAGCTGTATTAAGGGCCTACAATAAGAGAGTCAAAAGAAAGAGTTTTGAAGAAGGAGAGATAGTCTGGAAAGCAGTTTTGCCCCTTGGAACACACATAGCTGGATATGGAAAGTGGTCACCTACATAGGAAGGTCCTTTCATAATTAAGCATGTCCTTGGAATAGGGGCATACATATTGCAGGATCGAGATAGAGATGTGCATGCTGCACCAATCAATGGCAAGTGGTTGAAGAAAGTTTATCCAACTATGTGGAATTCACAGGCTGTGCAAACAGATCCTGGAATAGAAAGGCAGCAAAGTGAAACTATTGTTTAAAGTTCTGTTAAAAAACTTTACTTCGCTGTATTTTGTTAAGTACGTTTTATTATTAAGAAAAATCAAAATTCCACAAAAATAAATAACTTTTATTTAAATATAGCCATTTTTATGGCTAAATGTTTATTACAAAGTTTAAATTTAAAATCTAAAACCCTAATTTCTTGAGAGTCTGCTGTGGACTAGCCTTTTTGATAGAAAGTTCCTTCTAGAGCAGCACCTCCTGATGGATTGAAGCCTCCGCAATTTCCAAAGCAGGCCTAGAAGCTGAAACCATGCTCTGCATGAGGAAGGTGGCCTTGGTTTTGGAACTCAGTCCAACCCCAAGCCTGTTCTGCACTCCTCTGCATTTTGCCAACTGCTTTTGAAGCTCTTCATTCTGTTTCTCCAGCTTATCTGCAGTGGCCTTGGCTTTCTTGTACCCAGCAACTATTTGGTCCAGTTCTGCCTTCTATTTCGCATAATCAGCCAAATTGGCTTCATGAATGGCTTTGCAGAACTCAGAAGTTTTGAAGGTAGGCCTGAGATCCTCATAACGGTCGTGGAGGTTGAGCACATCTCTTGCCAAGCCAAGGCTCATCTCAAGTATGGGCCTGGGATCCATGTTCTGTCTATGCAGAAGGTCTAGGTCCTTCATTAATTGATCAACAGCCTCCCTGTCCTCATCCAGTTCCAGCTCAGAAGATTGCCAGATCTTCAGCCTCTCCATGGCCTCCTCCACTGCCTTGGACTTGGCCTTGCCAGGAGTAGAACTGAGTTTTTCCAGTTTGTCCAGCTGGGCATCTAAGTCCATGGCTTCAAATTCTGCTAGTTCTGGGTCAGCAAAGGAAGCAGTGGCAGAAGAGCTTGGAAAGGAATGAATGGGCATCTGCAAGAAGAGCTCAAGTCAGTTCTATGCAAGACGTTGAAACTAAGAGGAAGATCCACAAATGAGTAAGCACTTACAGCAACAATTGGAGGCTTCAAAGGGCTGGTTATCATTGCCAGAACACCAGCAGATCTAGGCACTTCTACCTGAAAAGACTAACAGTTGAAAAGCGAAGACATGATGGAATTACAAGAAACATGGGGACAGAGTTCAAATAAAAATTACCATAAGGTCAGGAACAGCAGCAGCCACTTCCACTCCAGCTTCCGAAATTGCAACAGGTAGTTCTGCCTGCTCCATAGGCTCTGATGTAAATTGCTCTGCCTGCTCTTCAGATGATGGAATGGCAGTGGAATGCTCTGCCTCTGTATCCTCAAAAAGGACCAACTCTGAACTAGTCAGCTCTGCCCTTGGATTCTCTTGCTGCCTCTGCAATCACTTCAGTGGGGATTTCCTCCTCCAGGTAGACAGAAGTCAGAATAAAGGAACTGAAGAAACAAAAGAAAAGCTGACATAGCCAGAAAACAATACTCACATCTTCTTCCATTTCTTTTGCCTTTTCTTGAGGTCCTTCTTCTACTTCTTCTAGCTCTTTTTCCTGCTCCACTGCCTCGAAGGCCTCTATCAGCTCTTCATCTGTCCCAGAAGTGTTGGTGGAAGCTGCTGCAGATTCCTCCATGGCCACATATTCCACCACAGTCCTCTTTCTAAGTATTTTTGACTTAGTAGGAGGAGGAGGGGGACCTTCAGCAACAATAAGCAAACAATAAACCATTAGAACATAAGCTGAATTGAGTAGAACAGAATAGGAACGTTCAAACTGTTAGAATTTACCTGAAGTCGCAGGCTGAGCAGCACTACCATGAGTTGGAGCAGTTTCTTTTCTCTTCCTTCTGGTAGAAGGAGTGCCCTCAACAGTTGGTTGCTCTGCCAGAATTTCATTATCTTCATCTCCAGAAGGGAGCTCTAAGTCTCTGGTAGCAATGACAGAAGTGACTACACAAGAAACAGACAAAGTCAGAAGTCAATCCAGCAGGAAAATAATGGAAGGAACTGAATAGTGAAAAACTTACCAATCACTTCTCCAGCTTGGACAGACTGCCCACCTATGTTTTCTGTCAAAGAATGGTCTGATACAGACAGAACAAAAGTGTTAGGCATCGTCACTAAAAGATAGAGTAGGCAAGACAGACAGAATTGAAAGTTACCTTCTATAACCTAGGCATTAATGTTTTTGATGGTCTGCACCATGAAGTTCTTGGCATCCACCTCCGCGTAGACAGTCCATGAGTCCCAGCCCTCAAAAAGTACCTTGAGTGCAGTAATGGAGGCTGGCAGACCATGAAACTTAGCTTTCCACCAAGTATCAAACTCAGCAGAACTACAGGAGTTTAGTTCCCAAGCTGGATAAAGGGCGTCTGCACCGTTGTTAATCTTGTTTACTGCACACCTGGCATCCTTGTGCACTTCCAGATTATATGCATCTCTCCAGGAAGTAGCCAGATTGCAGCTCTTGTAGGACTTAAGTGGAATAAGCTGGGGGCAGCCAAGTTGCCTTGCGCAGAAGTTGGGATGATAGACTTTTGCCCCCAAATGATAATTTGGAGGCTTTCCACCTCCATGAGGCAAGTCTCTCGGCAGGGTAACGCTCAGGAATTTCTTCATGAAGTCTGTTCTAGCAGATTCCTCTTCTAGCTCTTTCTCAAACAATTAGTATCCAAGCTGAAACCAAGGATATGTCATTCTGATCACCACCTGCCACTGAGCTGCTGACCTCTTAGTACAGTGCCTAAAAAACATTAGGTACTCTTCGATTGATCGCTTAGGCACTTCTGCCAACATCAGAGGAAGGGCCAGAACTTGGTTTTCGGGCAGAATTATGTCTGGAAACCTCAATTCTGGGAAGTAGACCTGCAGCCAGATCTGGATCATCCAAAATGCCTTGGGAGCAGATAAGTTTAGAGGATTCTCCAGGGTGGCAGTGTGCAGGTTCTTGAACAAATAAGCCAGAACTGTAGGCCTAAGCCTAACGTCAGTGTGATTATGAAGGGCTTCTGTCAGGTGCCTGTACTCAAGCAGAACTGCCGAGGAACGGTTGAGGAAGACAAATTTGTTCAGCCAATACAAGAGGAACAAAATGTGCTGTTGATTCTTGTCCATCTCAGCACTGAACTTCCTTAAGAAATTGGAGAAAGAGCAGTTCTGGTTGATTAAAGCTGGAGAGATAGTAAACAACTTGGACAATTTCTCCTGGTTCTTCCTGCTATGGAAGTTACCCACTGCATCTACAAGCCTTCCATGAGGCCTGAACCCAAAGATTTGAGCCATGTCCAGCAAAGTTGGTGTCATTGGGCCCACGCGAAAATCAAAGGTGTTACTAGAGAATTCTAAAAACAGAGGGCAGCAGCAAGCAGATTCTCATCCCTGTTGATAGATTGCTTGGATAGGAGGATGGCATCATGAATTCCAGCCCTCTACCAGTGAGCTCCATTTCTTGGAAGAAGCCTGTCAATCCAATCAGCCCACTTCACTGGATTGTTCCTCACTTCACTCGAGGGGAACGAGCGGCTCAGGTTCTTGCTGACCCAAGTGTGAGAGGCCAGAGCAGAAGGACTTTGAAAACAAAGAGGAGCTTCAGCATCTTTTTTAATCAGCTCTGCCATCTCAGCCGAGACAAAGCCAAACCAATAAGGTCCTAGGACTAGGGTATTTCGAACAGGTGGAGGACATTCTCGTCCAAGTTTTTCTTAGCAAAAGGGTGGAGTTTGCTTCTAACCTCTATCGCGTGATTGTCAATCCCAGTCCCAGTGATGTAATTAGGAGGAACTAAGGAGGACGAACCCTGGGCACGAGTCTTGGGAGAAGACATGTTCAGAAGTTTTTGAACTAGAAACAAAGAAAATGGTAAGAAAGGCAGAGTTTGGTCGAAGAAGAAAGTGAGAATTCTAGGGAAAACTGAGAGAGTCGAGGTCTGAAAAAACTAGGTTTCGAAATGAACACGAGTTGGAGTTTTCGAAATTCTTAAAAAAGGCTCTAAATCGTGGGAAGGAGAAGATGAGACGCCACCTGATAATGACTAGCTAGTAATTGAACATTTTCCCACGAAGTCTAGCTCGTGGTAGGTAGACGTGGCAGACGTGGATTAAACGGAAGAAACTGGCGCGCCCAAATTAATGGCCAAGTGATTAAGTCTGGAATCGTTCAACAAACGATTCAGACTTAGGGGGCATTGTTTGGGCCTAATTTAGCACACCCAACCCAAAAAGCCCAAAAACAACAAAGACAAAACCACAGGGCCCAAGCAGTCTGGACTCTACAAATAAACTTGGGCCTCGAAAAAGAAAAAGAAGCAATCAGCCCATGGCTCCAGAAAAATCAAAAGGGCTTGGGCATGATTAAAAGAGAAGAAGGAGCCCAAAAGGAAACAGACCCACGTGAATCTTTTTCTTTGATTTAGGAAAGTCAACAATTTCAACTGGGTTGATAAAGAGTTGACAGAGGCAGGCGAAAGGAATGGACGTCTCTGAAATCTCTGCCACCAGAAGATCAAAACCCTTTTATATATTCAAAGATATTGTTTCTACTCCAAAGAAGGCACCATCTTTCAAGGGATACACAGACTGTGTTTTCTAAAAAGATAAGCAGGAAACAGGAAGTTGTTCAAACTGGAAAATCAAACTAACCATCACAGTTTGAGCTCTCACAGGGGGCAGTTAGAATTAAAGAGGGATTAAGTTTTCTTTCAAAAAACAGAGAAGTGATTGACTTAAAGAAACTGACCATTGAGAGCTTATCTGCCAGAATTGATAAAACCCCTCTTTCTTTACATTTTAAAAATGAAAGATTTTTTGAGAAAATCTGCCGCCCATTTCTAAAGAATCAGAAACCCTATTCCAAAGCATTTTTTTATAAATATAAAAAAGGGTGAATATAGCAAAAGGACACTCAATTCAACAATCAATCAACAATCAAAAATCAACCAAAGGCAAAAACTCAAAATGCTCACTTGATCACTGAGAACCTTCAAAACAAACTGGAGCAACTAAAAGCTCAGTTGATCCACAAAAGTAGCCAGCTATAGATCAGAACTTCCAAGTACAAACTTAGAGAAATAAGTCATTCAAAACGAGAATTCTCTCGTTACAAATTTAGTTCAGCAAAAGCCAAGACAAGCAGAGTTTGAGTTTTCACAAATATGAAAACCTCAACAAATTTATGGAGAGCCCTAATCAAGCAGAACAGGTACCATAGTGCAGTTCTGGCTCAGTAATCCTCAAGTCCAGCCACTTCTGCCCCGTTCAGACCGAAGAGGCCGCAGTTCTGCCCGTTCAAAAGTTTCCAAATGCTTGAAATAAATTAAAAGCTCTGCCAAAATTAAACTTTAGTATCGATTTACAGTTGAAAGCAATTGAAGTTGTTGACAGTTCAATCCAGCACAGACATACCCAATACAACCCAGATCAGAGACTTCTATCTAGGCAGAAATGGAATTCCAGCTTTCTTTTTGTCTTTCTAGAGTTGATTCTTTCTTTTCTAGTTTTGTAAAGGGCAATTCTGCTTAAAAACAGTCCACTTTATTATCATTTATTCTGGCCAAAACTACCAATCTTGTACTGAGATAAATTGCGAATTCCTCACCAGTCTGAGGCAGAAAAAAAACTTACTTGGGAGATATTCCTCACCTAAATTCATAATTGCTTGTTTAGAAATCAATAACTTGGGGTGCAAGTTATCTATTTCAAAGAAGTCTACTAGGGTTTTCATTGCTAGCAGTTGCACGCTCATACACTAAAGAAAGCTGACTTGTTGACCAGTCAATGGTTTTCAAGGTAGTGGGGAACTTTACCCTTCCATCATAGAAGCAAACTTAAAATGGGTGAACAATGTTATCATTGATTATAGTGAAATACTCCGTCGTCTTCAAACTGGATGTAGGCATTTCCGAACCAGTATAAATCTTGGTGTTCTTGTTGGTGTTGTTTTGTTCTTTTTTTATCTCTTGCCAGTTGTTGTTTATTTTTCACTCACAATTGGTTGACGCTTCCGCACAATAAGTGGTATCAGAGCTCAAGTTTTCGACTGGGGTTTCGTAGGAGTGAAAAATTTACTAGAGCTACAGTGGCGTGAATAATGCTGTGCTATAGTTCATGAATAGTGTCGGCGCTACAGTCCATGAACAGTGAACTGCTACAGTCTGTGAACAGTATCCGTGAATAGTAGCTGTGCTACAACAGCCATGAATAGTGCCGAGTGGATTTGATGGCTGGAGATAAAGACGAATCTATGAAGGAGAAGGAGTCGACATCGTCTTCGTCGGCACCTACACCTAATAGACATCCAATTGCTACTACAAGGTTAGAGGTTAATAAATTCAAGGTTCTAATAATTTTGGAATGTGGCAATGTGAAGTTATGGATGTGTTGTATCAACAAGAGTTGGATATGGTTCTGGAGGACAAACCCGAATATATTGATGACAAGCAATGGACGCGAATTAATCTTCATGCTTGTGCTGCTATTCGATCGTTCCTTGATAAGGAGATGAAATACCCATATATGAAGGAAACTTCTGCTAAGGAGTTATGGAAGAAATTGGAGGAGAAGTATATGACCAAGAGCGCAGAAAATCGGCTCTTCTTGAAGAAACGACTCTTCCGATTTCAGTATCGTCCAGGTATTTCTATGTACGAACACCTCAATGATTATAATAAAATACTTGTTGATTTAGCAAACCTTGATGTGATGATTCCTTGTGACATTCTCGACACCTTCAAACTATAAAAGTAACATTTTCACTTATAAAAATGTAAAGTGATAATAAAAACTCAAATTTGTTTTGAAACAATATAAAACACTAGTTGATGTCTTGTAACTTCACACTTATGTTCTCTAATCCAACGACTACCTTGAACTCAAATATGTGAAATCATAATTTTGGACCTCCATAATCAGGGATGATGTCGTGAGGAGTTTGTAGTTGACAAGACCTGCCCCGAATTCCTCGGAACCCAAGACCTTGTGGAATTCCCGACATCACCTTGATGTCGGGCCCACTTCTGAAACTATAACTTCCTTTTTCCAAAAAGGAATAAAGACACGAGACATTCTACCGAAATTTCAGTAGAGTCACCCCTGTAATTAGAACAATCCCAAAAATTTCAACCTGCATAAGACACATTTAATATCACCAACCGGCAGCATGCACAAGCTAATTTCATGCTTAAGCCGGGATAACACCAACAAAGTGCTTAAGCCGGGTTAACACCTTAAACAAAGCAAATAATAACCTCGAACACACTTATAAATGCCAAAAGCAATTTACATCATCTAACTTTCCAAACTACCCAACATGCGAGGTTTTAATCTCCTAACACAATCACAAGTAGTTTAAGGCCTCAGCCCAAATCGTACATCAATCCAAAACGAGTTTTATACCTGGCTTGACCAGAACACATTTACACAATTCTCCCTCAACCAAACGGGAGTATGAACAATCATTTACTCGCATCTCGTTATCAACCGAATTTCAGGACCAACGACAGGGTCGGAACCAATCTCAATAAAACAACATAAACAATGTTTAGACCGCGCTTGCACCTAGGCACTACCCTATGCTGCCAACATACCCTTACTAAGGGATGAAGCCACACGTAGTTCTTTCCAACAAACATCCCAGTCCCAATAACATACAATCAATTACAGTAATACGAAATGATAGACTCTAGAATTTATCCCTTTCTCTTTTCTTTAACTCCCAACTCACCCAGCACAATCTTTTTCAAACATCTATCTTTCCTAACTTAGTGTAACAATCCTTAATTCATCTCCCTAATAATCATAAAATCTCCCTATATGCCGAAACATCCAACGCATGTATGGGGTCCGTCAACACGCCGAAAAATCCAACACCACGTGTGACCTAACAATCATATCATCTCCTCATACGCCGGAACATCCAACGCCGCGTATGGGGTCTGTCCTCACGTCGGAAAATCCTACGCTACGTGGGACCTAACAATCACAAAATCTCCCCATACGCCGGAACATCCAACACCACGTATGGGGTCTGTCTCAACGCCGAAAAATCCTACGCCACGTGAGACCTAACAATCATATCATCTCCCTATACGCCAGAACATCCAATGCCATGTATGGGGTCTGTCAACAAGACGAAAAATCCTACACCACGTGTGACCTAACAATCATATCATCTCCCCATACGCCAGAACATTCAACCCCACGTTTGGGGTATGTCCTCACGCCAGAAAATCCTACAGCACGTGGAACCTAACAATCATAAAATCTCCCCATACACTGGAACATCCAACGCCACGTATGGGGTCTGTCTCAACGCTGAAAACTCCTGTGCCATGTGAGACCTAACAATCACAGGATGGTACTTACACAGTGTAATCAAACATCTTTATATCTTTATAATAAATAAATAAATAAATATATCTATCTATCTATCTATATTAATTTTCAATAATGCATAAACCTCAACCACAATATAGCATCCCAAATTTAAAACAATAAATTAATTTTCTAATCCCACATAATCAACATAACTCAACAACACTCAAGACCTGTCACTAGGGTCATTATAATCCTCCTAGAAAGGTGAAACTACCTTGGAAGACTCACGGTCAACCAAGGGTCAAACTATCCGAACTTGGTCAAACGATCCCACAGGGCCCACGACCTTCAAATTCCGATCCAAAAGTTCCAATGGGTTCTACAAGATTTAGGATACCCGTCCTACAAGTTTGGTCCGGATCGGATGGTCAGATCGCTCGCGATCGCACGATCGGACGGTTATTGTAAAACACAAACTTCAAGTTATTAAATCGGAACATCCGGGGCTCCGATCCATGATCCGTGAATTCTTACACGATCCCAGGAATGCCTAGATCCACATTTATTAAATTCAAGACGATCCAACGGTTCAAACCTATAGAACCCGGATAACGCACAATATGCGAAATCAGTTCAGTAGTCAAACGACATCTGAATTGAAATCCGAGCACCCTTACGCACTCGGGAGAACCTGCGGATCACATCGGGGCACAATGCCCTTTTTCTACAGTGCCCACGCGCCGCCATACACACCGGCAACGCGTGGGTGTCCAAAGCGATAACCTTTCACCAGAAAAACTCCTAATCATGACTCAAGACTCCTACCCTAGGTGTAACACCCTATTTGGAACTACTTTTGTTCTTGGACCTACCCCAAAAAGTGACCGGAAGTGGTCGGAATCGCGATCTCAAAATCGACCGAAATCCAATTCGAAAATCAAGCTACCTGCACTCAAAATTGATGCAATCTTACTCAACCATCAGCTAGAGTACGAAGAATAGGTAGAAATCCATACCTTACTCGTCAAATTTGGGGGAGAATTGAGAGAGAATGAGCGACAGGAAATTTTGTCAAAAATCGGCGCAAATTCGTAGTTTTCCAGCCGCAGGATGACGGCTTGCGGCGAGAGGAGGCTGGGGTGTGACAACGGAGTTGGGCTGGTCCTTTTGGCACCAGTCTCGTGGCCTTTGGTGGCCGGAGGTGGGGGCTGCAAATTCGATCAGGGGGGGTTTCACGCAGAGGGCGGAGGGCGGAGGGCGGAGGGCTCGGGGGAGAGAGAGAGAGAGAGAGAGAGAGAGAGAGAGAGAGAGAGAGAGAGAGAGAGAGAGAGAGAGAGAGAGAGAGAGAGAGAAATCTGATTTTATCAAACCCTTTTCGCCAAAATTATGATTATGCCACTGAGGGTATTTTGATAGTATCTTTTTCGTTAAAACTTCGATTTACTTCTGCAAGTCTTTTATCTGAGTAAATTATTCTAATAAAATAATTTAAACCTAATAAAATATTCTTTTTGATCGTATCTTTTTCGTTAAAACGCCGGTCAAAAAGTCAACTTTGAACCTAATAAAATATTCTAAGAGCAAAATAGTCTTTTATCTGAATAAATTATTATTTACTGATTTATTTAGGACCGGGTCGTTACAATAGTAATTTTTGGTGTATTTTTTTGATTTTAATTTTTTTTTAAAGATAAATTTGAAAAAGTAATCAAAATGACATGTGGCGCAATCGCGTTATGCCACCTTTTGGAAACACTGACGGCACCACCTTTAGCTGATGCCACGTGTTGCCCTATACTATTTAATATTATTTTTCTTGATTTTATTTCTGAAATTCATAATAAATAAATTAAAAATGCACCGAAAATTCCTAGAAACTCCTTGTGACATTCTCTGCACCCTCAAGCTCTAAAAGTATAATTTTCACTTATAATTAAAAATATGAAAAATATACGCCAAAAAAGCAATGTGCTCCTTACGACAATGTCTTCAATATTAGAGTTCTAAAAATCATAATTCAACATATTTGAATTCATGGTAATCATTGGATCAAAGAAACAAAAGTGTGATGTTATAAAACATTAAGTATGGTTTTGGTTTGTTTATAAACAAATTAATGTTATAAAACTTTAGTTTCTATTACTTTTTTGTTTACCTGAAAACATTCAAAAAATAAAAATAAAAATTAGAAAAAAAAAACTTGGCGCTATGCGAGAAGAACACCCATTCTGAAACCTTAACGATGTACCAATCTTCCAAAGCTACATGTTGTTCTCTTCAATTTATTATTAACTTTCTATGCTATAACTTCCAATATTCATAATAAATACATAGCAATCCATACAAACATTGAGTGATGTTATAAATCAAGAGGAAATTGTAGAGAGAATTGGAATGGAGAGAAGGGAGTAGAAGCTTATTTCTCTTCTCATTTCTGTGTGTCATGAGTAGGGAAGGGGGGAAGCCTTTTATAGGCATTTGGGGACTCCACCTAACCTACTTTATTTTACAACACTCCCCCTTTGAGATCACAAATGATACAGAATATGTCTCGTTAAAAACCTTGCCAGTAAAAACCCAGTGGGACAAAAACTGGTCAAAAGGAAAAAAGAGTACATAATCATGTGTAACATAAAATTCTATGTATATTGACACGTGTGCGACACTGCCTCGTTAAAACCTTGCCAGGAAAAAACCCAGTGGGATAAAAACCTGGACGAAGGAAAAAGAGTACAGTGTTTGAAGATCTTTATTGATAGCACGCTCCCCCTGATGCTTGGCAAAATATCTTTAAGTCATACTGTTGTTCACCTTTCTGAATATCGTAGTTGACACTGCTTCTGTGAGTCAATCTTGAGCGACACTGCCTCGTTAAAACCTTACCAGGAAAAACCCAGTGGGATAAAAAACCTGGATGAAGGAAAAAGAGTATAGTGTATGGAGGTCTTTATTAAAACCACGCTCCCTTTTGTGAATATCTCCCCCTGAAAAATTTATGACTAGCCATCCCAAAGTGGTGGTGATGGAGCTGAGCTCTATCTGGTCTAGTATACTTCCGGAAAAACATTTAAGGACCAACGGATAAGACTCTCTTAGTATAAGCAAGAATCTCGTTGGCATAATGCTCGATCGAGACAAATATTTCGTGAATTCTGCAGAAGCTTTAATGTGTTGAAATCACATTATAATCAATGTACTCACTGAGGTAATTTATGCATATTAATATTGAGTACAAATTTTGTGCTTCAAGCACATGTCCTTTAGGGACTTGCTTTATGCAATGTCAATCCTCTCAACGGATTTTGTCTAAAAAGGGTATAAACTTTATGACACATTATATAGCTTTTACCCAGCTATTTATACATCTTTAGGAAATCGCTTCTGGCGATATGCTCCGTGCATTTAATAACCCTTAAAGATAATATGTTGGTCTCCGTAATTGTGTAATAAGGGGGGCACAATTGAATCTGTAAATATGGAGAAAACCCAACATTCCTTGTTTCTGCCAGAAACAGTGTGTCATACAAAGTAGGTATATTCCCTTTTATTCAGAACACCCAAGTATAACTTTCAGTATTAACAAATTTTGGGGTTCGTACTGTGGGTTTGTTCTTTCACGTTCATTCTCATCTATAATGGAATTATCTCATTCCATTTTGGCCAATAATATTGTCGACATTTAATAATTGAACGTGGTTCCAATCAACACAGCCCATTGATGATTTGAGTAGCTACTCCAAAACCAAAAATTGTCATTCATCAATTCATGATCCTACCATTCTCATTTGCATGCGCATGCATCAATTATAAGCATTTCTTTGCTTTTGGGTACCCAAGCCACTTCATGGGGCTTTTATTATGTGAGAATGTGGATTATAACCTCCATTGGAGCGTTATTTAGCAGTAGGGCGTGGATAATCTCTATTTAGGGAATTGGAACATTTAGAACCCATATATCTGTCATGCTGAAGGCATGCCACAGATTAATACATACATGTCAATTGATTTATGGGACCTTAACCCATATTATGGGACTTTAACCCATATAATTTGCTACGCATTAGGCGTGCATAATATCAATATTGACATGTCAAATGATTGTCCTTTCGGGACTTCAATCCACATCATTTGCTACGCAACAGGCGTGCATCATATTGATCACTGCTATACCCATATTCTATTCTTATGAGACTTTAATCTGTGCAGTGTATTATCAATGTATCCATCTTACAATCTGTAAAATTTGCATTAATAATTCATGGATACATATAAGCCATTTGTTTGGAACGGACTTATCTTCCCATTTGGTTACCTTTCAAGATAAAATATCAAATAAGTATATAAGCATAAAATAACACAAGTATTGCTTACATCCTTAGGTGGGAGAAACTTTTCTCAAGTATCATTCAAGCTCGTATCGGCCCAGTAAATATAACGTAGCGCTTGATGATCTAGTTTTATCCTGCAAGAGCAAAATCACAACTCTTTTCTCTGTCAAAAACAAATAACCCTCAGAGAGTTACAAAAAGAGAAAAAATGCAAAAAAAATTGTGATATTGATTGCAAGAGAAGGTAAGCAATCAGGGAAGGAAGCTGGTGGGAGCAGACAATAAGCTCTCATATCTCCTAGTCTAGAAGGACTTCCGGAGATTAGAGCATAAGATCGCCTTCACAGTTTCCTGATGTAGCGGAAACGTGATCAGGGATAGTCTTGCTTCCTGAATGGATGATCAGAGATAGTCTTGCTTCTCGGGCATATTGAGTGCTCACTGATAAGAAAAATAAGTAGATATCGCATCACTAGGTATGGAGTAAACTGGATGTCTTCTGCAAAGAAAATTTCGTTAGTAACACATTTATACACAAATACAATGAATAGATAGAACCGGTGAATTTCAAATTAACCATAGGACAATTGCAAGATTCTCGGGATACTTTTGAAAAAGTAGCTCCGTGAAATCCGTAAAGCAAGATCAGCTTTGATAAAAATAATACTTGAAAACGCCGAAAGTGCCGACAGGCATTATCAGAGGCCACGTGAAGTTTTGGACTCTGGGAAAGAAAAAGATAATATGGGGATCTGAGATAATATTGGGATCCTGGAAACTGTAGCCATATTTCCTCCTATAGATATTGCCTTTGCAAAACTTGATTGGAGCAACTGCGTTTCATCTTGCTCCTTTCCTGTTATAATAATTGCGCACATTCTTAAAATTTGCACCTGTGGTTTTTACGTCTTTTCAAAATGACGGTTTGGAACCTTGTACCTTATAGGTTCAAATAACCACATCGACTCTCCCAAATTTCATATTTCAACGTATGGGAGCCCGGAACTTTTGGCCTGGGCTAAACACAAAACTCAGAATTTATTTGCCCTTTTCAAATGGACATGAAATATGAATTGAGTAAAAGCTACGATAATATCGCAATATAGTAGTGAAGAGCATTAACTACTATATACCCACAACCTCAAATTCGGGATTTCTCATATATTTGAATCCATGTGCTTCTGGCCCAGATATATCAAAATATGTGGGGAACCTCAATTCATCATTTGAGGTTTATATTGATATTATCTATTTCACGGTGTATTCTTAACAACCGGAATTCACAAAATATATTTCTTCCTTGAGGTGTCGATTATAACAGAATCGAACTTTATTAAATTCATCATTCTCTTATGCCAAAGAGATATGTGGCGTACCACAATTTGCAATAATACCTCAAGGGTTATCCATTTAATTGTTGGAACTTCAGGTTCTCAACACTGTTAGATTTTGAACTTCAGGCCAAAATCACATATTCTCATGGTATGGACATTTTTACAATTTTCTGTACATATTTCTGGACTTCAAGCCCTTACATAATTGTCCATATTTTGAGGAACTTCTGGCATCTCATTTAATTGCTCATCCATGAGTTTAAAGAACTGCAGGTTCCTTTTTGAATGGTGATAATTTACCCAAAATGGTAAATATTTATGCATACATCACTATTCATGTATACGGCACTATTCATATGTACAGTACATTTGCCAGTACAGTTATCATCCATGTGTACGGCATTATGAACCAATACGGTACTGTTACATCATTAAGGAACCCCAGGTCCTTATTTACATGTCAAGGATCAAGGACCCTCAAGTCCAATCACATGTTTACAAATATAGTACCGGAGAGACTGCCAGCTCTCATATTAACATCATCATCAAGGATCTTCAAGTCCTGATGTAATTGTATGATGAGGATCAAGGAACTTCTGGTCCTGATCTACATACTGTAAAAACTCATCATACAGCACATTTAATCCATAAAATAAATTGCTGGTAAATAAATTACTGGTATGGACGATAAACCCGCACCATACTTTAAATAAATGTAAATGTGCGGTAAAATAAATTCATAAATTAAATTGCTTGCTGTATGGACGTTAATCCCGCACCATACTTTAAATAAAATTAAATGTGCGGTAAAATAAATTCATAAATTAAATTGCTTGTATGGGCACTAATTCTGCTCCATACTTTTAAATAAAAGTAAAGGCGTGGACAATAAACCTGCACCACCCTTTTAAATAAATACTGTTGTATGGGTAATAAACCTACACCATACAGTAAATAATGTACAGTAAAGTAATTTCATAAAGTAAAGGTGCTTGTATGGGCACTAATTCTGCACCATACATTTAAATAAAAGTAAAGGCGTGGACGATAAACCCGCACCACCCTTTTAAATAAATACTGTTGTATGGGTAATAATCCTACACCATACAGTAAATATAATATATTATATTACTTTAAGTAAAAGTAAATTTGCGGTAAAGTAAAGGCAATTATTGGTGGGTTCTCATCAACACCACGATTAAATAGTGTAATATTATTATACTGATATATTAGTGGAAAGCTAGATATATCGCGTTGGCTTTTCTTCTTTCCACCTGCAATCTACACTGGTCATGAGTATTAAATTCTGTAGGTATTTTAATAATGTATTTAATTGAAGGAGATAGAGTGAGGTAGAGTACTTATCCCTTTATTTTGGTGGGTGTTTTTATATGTGCAGCAGAATAGCACAACCCATGCTATGGAGCTCCACATGAGTGATCTTTTTCTGAGTGCCTTTGCTTTTTCTGAGTGCTCTTTTTCTGAGTGCCTTTGCTTTTTCTGAGTGCCCTTGCTTTTTCTGAGTGATCTTTTTCTTTCAAAAGCTTCTAGTGGGTATCTTCTCTTTGTTGAATAATCTGAGAAAGAGTTGGGGGGGGGGGGGGCTATCGGAGAGGAGGCTTCTGCCATTGCTGGAGATAGAAGTAATATTATTGTTGGCCTTGCCGAGCTGAGCAACGCAAGCTTGTAACCCAAGTGGGGGCATCGAAGTGTTGAAACGCTGGCTCAGCTATAGCGGGTCTGGTCATGCATGGGCAATGTTCTGGCCTGCCCGTTCCAAGCAAGGAGTTGAGCCATGTGGCTTGGGCGAAGGCTCTGGGCTTCATGGTTCCTAGAGTGGATGGCACTGCGTCAGGCTGGTTTCACAGACCAATGATTACAACACAAGCTTGTAACCCGAGTGGGGGCTTTGAGGTGTTGGAATATTGGCCAAGAATTAGCGGGTCTGGTGAACAACAACTGCTGATGAAACCATGGAGGAAGCCATTTTCCTCTGTTTCTTGTTTGATATATGAGAGTTGAAGAGATGAAGCTGGGCTTTGTGGTTTTGACAAGCTCATCAGCATATGAGCTGGTAGCTCTCACAGATAATCGAGCCTGCTCACGTACTTCAGCTTCCCATACACCCTCCGGTGAAAAGGAAGCGGCCGAAGGTGGCTAAGAAGAGGCGGGCTTGCAGGCCAGGGTGGAGGAAATACACAGCTTCGAGATTGCGCTTGACGTTGATCGGGATCGCATCGTAGATTGATCGGACGGCGGAGATTCCGGGGAATTTCTCGCACCTTTGAACTCCGGTGTGCACGTACAACCCTGCGAACGGCTTCTTCTTGTCGTGAAGCTGGGCTTTGTGGTTTTGACAAGCTCATCAGCATATGAGCTGGTAGCTCTCACAGATAATCGAGCCTGCTCACGTACTTCAGCTTCCCATACACCCTCCGGTGAAAAGGAAGCGGCCGAAGGTGGCTAAGAAGAGGCGGGCTTGCAGGCCAGGGTGGAGGAAATACACAGCTTCGAGATTGCGCTTGACGTTGATCGGGATCGCATCGTAGATTGATCGGACGGCGGAGATTCCGGGGAATTTCTCGCACCTTTGAACTCCGGTGTGCACGTACAACCCTGCGAACGGCTTCTTCTTGTCGTGTTTCATCGGAACAAGAGGAGAAGACATGAAAACTCTTTCTTTCTCTTTCTCTGTGTGGACATCCTCTTCCTTGCCCTCCATTTTCGCTTTAATTACAGAACTAAACCAAGCACAGAGACCGTTTGATCTATCTGATGTGAGAGACTCTGAGAGAGAGAGAGACAGTGGGTGTTTTGATCGAATTTCCCAGCTGGTATTTTTAGAGATATTCGTGCTGATAACGTGTTATAAATCAAGAGGAAATTGTAGAGAGAATTGGAATGGAGAGAAGGGAGTAGAAGCTGATTTCTCTTCTCATTTCTGTGTGTCATGAGTAGGGAAGGGGGGAAGCCTTTTATAGGCATTTGGGGACTCCACCTAACCTACTTTATTTTACAACAAGTGAATTATTATTGAAGTATTATTCCCATTTTATTGACCCATTATATGAATTAACCGATCATTTATTAATTTAATAATATATTTAGAAATTAGTAAAGAAAGCATCTTTCAAAAAAAAAAAAAAAAAAAAAAAAGGTAAAGAAAGCATCATTGTCGAAAGTGAAAGTGAAAGAAGAAGCATTATAGAAGCTACGATTTGGTTCTCATTCTTCTTATAGTGGGCTTTTCTTTTGTCAAAACAAAGCTACCTCGCGTATGATGTATCCTTGCAAAATAGGCCGCCGATTACAGAGACTGGGAGAGAAAGAGAGAGTGTGATGGAGAAGAGAGAGGGAGAAGGAGAAGGTGAAGAAGAACAGGTAGTGAATCCATGGACGGTGTCGGCTAAAGGTGGCGGGAAAATCGACTACGACAAGCTCATTGACCAGTTCGGCTGTCAGAGGATCGACCAGTCGCTCGTCGACCGTATCCACCGCCTCACCTCACGTACTCCCCACGTGTTTCTCCGCCGCGGCGTCTTCTTCGCCCACAGGTCTCTCTCTCGTTGTCTTTTGTTTTCAATCATTATAAATTTGACATTTATAAAATAAAAACAAAAAAAACAAAAAACAAAAAAAACAGAAGTGGAGTTGATAGTGGACTGCATGCGAGTGCAGGGACTTGAATGAAATTCTTGATGCTCATGAGAGGGGAGAGAAGTTCTATTTGTACACAGGAAGAGGACCTTCCTCTGAGGCATTGCATTTGGGTCATCTTATCCCCTTCATGTTCACTAAGTAAGTACCTTGCTTTCTGCTTATCTTTTTTGGCTAGGGTGATGATGAGACTGCTATGTACAAACTCATATGTATATCTGTGCAAAGCTTCAGTTGAGGATCCCTCAAATAAGGACATCTTGTGGGCCCACTCCGCATAGTGTTTCATTAATCCAAACCGTCTATTATGTAGATATTTATTCAAAAATCATCCTCTACAAAAATTCACTTGAATCCGGTTATCATTTGACCATTCATTACATTATTGAAATTTAAATACTTTCCTTAAGCACTGTGTTTATTGATTTTAATTAGATGCCTTAATGATTTTCACTTTGCATGATTTGTGAAGAGTTATCACTGGAATGCTTTTTTTGCAGATATTTGCAAGAGGCCTTCAGGGTTCCTCTTGTTATTCAACTTACTGATGATGAGAAATGCATGTGGAAAGATCTGACCGTGGAAGAGAGCCAGAGACTCGCCAGGGAGAATGCCAAGGACATTATTGCTTGTGGTTTTGACGTAACAAGAACCTTCATTTTCTCTGATTTTGATTATGTTGGTGGGTAAGTAACACATATGTATGTTTAACTCAATTACTAATTTAATACTTCTGCATGTTGACATGTTGTTGAGTTTGTGTTTCAATTTTTTTATCAATGGCCTAGAGTGTGCTATGCAAGTCTTTATTTACTTTTCTGCCCAAGTTGAAGGGGTTTGAGATTTTGGGATTCTATGCAAGCCTCGTTTTTTTTTAATAGGAAAAGCTTGTTGGCTTTAAAATCCTTAGTTTCTTAATGAATTTATGTCAAAGGGCCTCGTGAATTTAAAGTTAATGTTGGATGTTTCACCAAGTGATCACCTTAGATGCAAACTGCTTGACAAGCTTCGATGGGGAACCTTCTGTTTTCAAACCTTGACAGGGGCGTGATTCTATCATTCATGAATACTGTGTGTAAGTGTGGGTTGTAACACTTGCTGACTGATTTTATGTTTAATTTCTATGCAGTGCTTTCTACAAGAACATGGTGAAGGTTGGAAAGTGTGTCACATATAATAAGGTGATTTACAATCTTTTCCCAACGGAGCATTATTTTTATAGATATTTTGTGTACGTACTTATTCAACTTTTTTTAATCGTCTATCCAGGCTGTTGGAATTTTTGGTTTCACCGGTGAAGATCATATTGGAAAAATTAGTTTTCCACCTGTGCAGGTATTTTCCTTGGCTATGCTGATTTTGATAGTGAATCATGTAATTTTTGTTTCTGATTAGTTTCACAAAAAATAGTGAAGCTAATATCTGTCCTATTTTTATACTTTCATGAAACATCCAGAAGTCATAAATGCTATGGATGTGAAAGTATTCTGAAAACTTATTAAGGAGATCCAATGTGGTTATGTGTTAATGCAGGCAGTTCCATCATTTCCAAGTTCATTTCCACATCTTTTCGGTGGCCAAGACAATCTTCGTTGCTTAATTCCTTGCGCGATTGACCAGGTATAAATTATAGGAACAATTCTCAGAGCATGAAATGCTTTAGTAACTTTGTATGCTCATTTGTTTTAGTGAATGCTGTTTTTCTTATTTTCTTTTATTTACTAATACCATGTTATATTTGTTTGCGATTTGTCCAGGATCCTTATTTTAGAATGACACGAGATGTCGCTCCACGGATTGGATACCAGAAACCTGCGTTGATTGAGTCTTCTTTCTTCCCTGCCATGCAGGTACTTTATGGTTTTGGCACAGAATACGTGTGTGCTACTTAAAGTGGTTCCTAAGTTTTTAAAACAGGATAAGAAAGATACAATATTTAAATTAGCCAGCTGATGTGGTATGCATGTTATTGCTGATATATTTCCTGGAATGTGGATACTTGCAGGGAGAGACCGCTAAAATGTCGGCCAGTGATCCAAATTCTGCCATTTATGTAACTGATTCTGCAAAGGAAATTAAGAACAAGGTTTGCGTTTGCTGTTACTGTGGGTTTATTTGTACAACCTTTCTATTTACTGAGACTCTTGCACAAGGAAATTAAGAACAAGGAAATTATCGATGTTCTCTTATTCTAGGGCCAAAGTCTTTAATTAATGCAAGGTTTCAAATTGTAACCTTTTAAACTCTCAGTGAAAAACATGCTTCTCTATTTCTTCAAATAGCTTTCTTCAAATTTTTCTACCTGAAATCACACAGTCCAAATGGTCCAAAAATTCTTCAGGATTAACAAAATAAAGAATTTGTGTGCATGTGCAGATAAACAGGTACGCATTTTCTGGTGGACAAGATTCAATAGAGAAACATAGAGAACTTGGAGCAAATCTCGAGGTATTTGAATTGTCTCACATGTTAGTAATAGAAATTTGTCCTCCCCAATTGGTTTGAGAGTGTTATTGTTGCTGGATCTACTACCTTCCCTTCTCATTATAGATTGTCCAAGCAAGAAAAACAATTCTGCTTATCTGTCTGCACTTACATGCCAATTTGATTCATGTCTTATACGATTTGTCGGTCAGTACTTCGTGCCTTTTAACTTATTGAGGAATGATTTTATCTTCTGGACATTATTCAGGTAGATATACCATTCAAATATCTCAGTTTTTTCCTGGATGATGACGCTAAACTCGAAGAGATAAGGAAGGTGATCCTAATGAACTTGTTTTTTTAATCAATAATTTTTTTTTTTATTAGTACAAATGATGCCTTCTTGTTTTGCTAATTCACTTCGGGTACTATTAGGAGTATGGTGCAGGACGCATGCTAACAGGTGAAGTTAAGCAACTACTTATTCAGGTTTTGACTGAACTAGTTGAAAGACATCGTAGGGCTAGAGCTGCTGTGACTGATGAGGTAAGCTTCTGGGGCTAAGGATTGATCGTTCTATAGATTGTTATTTGTCACTCTGCTGATTCTGGCCACCCATATAGATTTTGAATGATGCTTGTTGGCACATGGCATTGAAAGCAAACATTTTGAATTATATGAAATCTCAGTTATGACTTGGAAGGATTGATGAATATTTTTGCATATTTTTCAGATGGTGGATGCATTTATGGCAGTGAGGCCCCTGCCCAATATGTTCAACTGAAGTTTGGTTTTGTATGATATGGTGCCCTAAAGTGATGGCTGTATTTTCACATCTATTGTAAGGTTAACTTAATGTAAGGGATGAAACAGTTATCAGCGAAGTTATAATTGTTAATGTTACCATCTCCATCAACTCTCAACTGTAGCAGAATATTCAATTGCAGAATCCATTCGAAAAACTGCAATTGATCATCTCCTAAATTACCAGTATAATTTTTTTTATATATATAAAGGCAATGAATTTTGCATTTAAGGGTTTCAGTGATGAATGTTTGCATTTTGAGGTTTCATGATTGAATTATAGCATTTTAAGGTTTCAAAAATTATTTTTTCGCATTTTAGTGTTTCACTAATAAATTTTTACATTTTGGGGTTTGATGAATGAATAAGAACAACCACTTTCATAACTTAAGTGCAATAACAATAATATAAACGGAACACACAATATAAATGAAAACACACTACATAAATTTAAACAAGTGGCTCATTGCCCCTCTCCTTGCCATTTCCAAAAGTGGTTGATCAAATCATTCTTTAAAGTGTGATGCACCTGCAAAGATAAATGAATTTTTTGTATCTATTATGTAAGAAAATAGGTATGTTACCTTGTAATAGAATTTTTTTTTCACACTTTTTATAAATTAAAAACATATTTAAAAAACAACATACCTATTTTTCATTATTTCTATATTACATTGAATATAAACAAACGAATATCATCAAAACGTTTTTTTATAGCCAGCATGACCCAAATGGTTAAACCCATAATCTATATATATAAAGCAAAAGGCAGAGAATGGTGAAACATTCATAATACCATAAAATGCCCATGGTTAATCCAAACATTAAGAATTAAAATTATTAATTAAATGAGGATAATATGATAAATTCACACCTTTTCATATTAAAAAAATTAAAATTAAAAGAAAAATCAGATAATGAATCCTATTTTTGTAGAACACAACTACCCATTACTTTTTTAAATCTAAAATAAATTTTAATTTAAAAAGCCTCTCGCAGGCGCGGAAGCGCGTGCAGAGAGGCTAGTCAAAACCTATAATAAAGCAATTAAATATGCAAATGAACCCCATTATGCTCACCACTTTAATCCTAGGCGTATCCTCACTGCCCCACCCAAAAGTTAACACATGTCTATGGGTTTAACTATAGTTAATTCTTTATTTTTTAGTACTCTATATTGCTTGATTATTTTTTATACTTTGGTGATTGCTCTGTATTATTTAGTTTTTTGAGTATCAAACCAAAAACAGCAATACAGAGTACTAAAAAAAAGGAAAAACAAAAAAGCAGCATAGATGTTTCCTATCTTTCACTTGAACAAATGGAGGAGCCTACAATTGAAGAGTAGTGTAACTCTTGGAGCTGTTAAGTCTTCAATTCGGATAAAAGTATTTGGGCGTGGATAAAAGGAGTTGGGTTCAATTCGTATTGAAGCCTGTGAATTGAGATTCAGATTAAAGCAAGAGACATAAAGCCAATAGGTAATTAATTTAGAAAAGTGGGGGAAAAAAAAGCAGCATAGATGTTAACAAATTTTATGGTGTTATTTGTATTAAAGCAGCATAGATGTTAACAACTTTTACCTCTCTGTGATCATGTTGAATTTCGTATTTAAAGCACGGGACAAAGCCAATGGGTAATTAATTTAGAAAAGTGAAAGTTTGTTAGGTTAGAATAAGGGTAAATTAGGACAAATTTTATTAAAGTATTGTCTCTCTCATAATAATGTCATCAAATAAATAAAAAATAAAGAATTAACTATAGTTAAACTCATGGACATGTGTCAACTTTTAAGAGGGGTGGTAAGAGTACACCTAGGGTTAAAGTGGTGAGCAAAAATAGCACCCCATTATAAATAGACAATTAATGATAATTGATTTAAAGATCAAAATTTTGGAAGGAATCACCACAATAAATTGGGGAACCAAAAGGCGGGCCCATACCCAAAAAGCTACTTGTTACAATCCTCAAATAGAACATCTATGAGAAAATTTGGGTGCTCTTCGAACCAAAAGATAGAACTCCCCATAAAAAGAGCAAAACATGCAATGCCCATTTTAATTCCATTAGAATTGGTACAATGAATGAAGAATTATATTCAACTCGAAACCGAAAACAAATATAAATGAGCATTAAGATTCATATTACCTATACACTAATGGACGCAGTTGACAAAAAAATATATATATATATATATATATAAGGGAAAAAAAACGATGTTCTTTATATATGGTCCATTACCCTAATTCCCAATTACTGCTCTGAAGAGATTTTTGCATATATAAATATAAACAAGATCGCCTCCCTAAGATATGTGTGCATAATCCATTATCCATATTCTTCAAAATAGCTAGAGAGATAAAACCATGAAGAGCCTCCACGTCTGTTCCATGCTTCTGTTGGTTCTCTTTTTCAGTACTATTGGTAAATAATGCTTCTTCATGCTATATGTATATACATGGAAATGCTGCTTCTTCTTTTTTGGTCGAAACGTGGAATTGTTTGCTTGTCAATGTCTCACAATATAAAATATTTACATTGCTAGACTATGAATCTAGATCATCGATTAACTAGATTAATTCTAGACAAAATGTGTGGTCGAGGTTCATATTAAACAAACTTGTTGCTGCTAAAGAGACATAATATTGTCAAAGAAGAAAATGTGTACAAGAATTAATCTCATTTTTCATAGAATTTTCTCAAATGAAATATTTCTTAGGAACCTTTACATTGTATAATACTGTTTTTGTTGCTTTAAAATATGACTCAAACCATAAAATGTGTTAAATGAGTACTGCAGGAGATGAGGCTGTGGCGGACTATACAGGTCATGCTTGCGGGAGGGTAGAGAATATGCCCAATTGCGTTGAGAAAAATTGCGATGACTTGTGCTTGGAAAAATATGCCAGAAGTGTTGGAACAACAGCTCAAGGGTATTGCAAGGGGGATTTATGTATGTGTGTTTTCCCTTGTAAGAAGAAATTTGGTGCTCATCTAGTTACGAGGGATTAAGCTGGTAGCTCAAGTTGTTAAGAACATTTATTCTTACGCCTAAAAGTTATGTATTCGATTTCCCTTCCTCTAATATCTTATATTAAAGAAAAGTGAAAAATAATATTTTGGAGCATTACTTAGCAGAATTTATCCCTCTTCATTGGCTCTATTATACATTAACCCCAAAAAAAAAAAAAAGGCACTAACACTTGCACCCTTTTGCTGTTTAATATTTTTGTAAGGGTTATTTATAGTAATGGTCCCTCAATTATACTCAAAGTTATATTTTGGTCACTCAAGTCAAATATTAGTTGCAGATGTCACTCAATTGGGTGTTGTGTTGCACCATTAGTCCCTACCGTCACGTCTGTGACTTTTTCTGTTTAAAATGATGACTTGACAAGCATCTTAGATTATTGATGGGCAAATGTGACTTTTCAATTAGAATTATTTGTAGCAATGATCCCTCAACTATACTCGGAGTTACATTTTGGTCACTCAACTCTAAGAAGAGTTGCAGAGGTCAGTTAATGAGAGGTTGCGCCCAATTGAGTGATCTCTGCAACTAATATTTGAGTTGAGTGACCAAAATGTAACTCCAAGTATAGTTGAGGGACCATTGCTACAAATAACCTTTTTTGTAATTACCATTAAAAGGGAGTGTAAGTGGACAAAGGGAAGAAAACTAGAAGGGAGTGTAAGTGGACAAAAGAGGAGTAGAAAAATTAGCACCCTAAAAAACCAAAAAAGTAGAGCATTAACTATGCATATATCCAAGATGGCCTATATCTGTTAAACCAAAAACAAAAAACAAAAAACAAAAAAACAAAAAAAATAATGGCCTGTATGAAAATGTGCAATCTTATAAGCTTCGTTATAATTTCTTAAAACGTAATTTGATAGACCGCATTTATTATTTTATGTAGAATTCAATTGTTACATTAATTTAAAGGGCCATAATAAAATACGCCCTTACAATTTTAAAACTCTAGACAGTAACCTACCATTGTTTAAGTAAAATCTAGTTTTAAATTTGGGATAAAATGTGTAGGTTGATTTATTTACAAATTATGTGTAATGACCCAAACCTAAAATTCATTTATAATTAGTAATTTCTTATGAGAAAAGACAATTTTTCCCTTGGAATAAATTATGAACGCAAAGTTGACTTTTTGACCGAAAAGGAATTTGACAATTCCACATACACCGTTGCGTAGAGCACGACGACACGAATTCGTAGACACGAAGTGAACTCGAATTGGAGCTTTAACGAAGAAAATACGATTAAAATATCATGAAGGGCAAAACGGTAAATTGAAAAAATCAGAATTTTTTTTATAAAACCTCAGTCTCTCTCTCTCTCTCTCTCTCTCTCTCTCTGCCGTCGCGCCAACCCCCCAACCGATTTTTCTTCTCCTCGCCACCACCACGACCGGCCATCAATTCCGTCGGCACCGGTCCCAAAAGAACCAACTTGTCCTCCTCTACACGTCTCAGCCCTCAGCCGCTCCACTCTGCCGCTGGCGTCGCCGGAAACTGCAGAAATTCCGTCGGTTTTGTCAAAACTTCAACCCGCTCGTTCTCCTTCAATTCTCCTCCAAATTTGTCGAGTAAGGTATGGATTTCTACCTATTTTCCATGCTCTAGCTAATGGTTGGGTAGGTTTGCATCGATTTTGACCGTTGCTAGCTCAGTTTGTAATTTGGAATTCGGCCAGTTTTCGGCCTCCGTGTTCGGCCACTTCCGATCAGTTTTTGGGGTAGGTCCAAGAAAAAAAGTGGTTCCAAATATGGTGTTATACCTAGGGTAGGAGTTTGGAACCTTGGTTTTGAGATTTTCCGGCGATGCGTAATAGCTTTGGACAGCCATCGCTGGCGGCGCGTGCGGCGGCGCGTGGGCGAGTGTAGTGCAGTGACACTGTATCTTGATGCGATCCTTAGGTTGTCATGAGCTCGTAGGAATTCGCGGATCTCAATTTGGATACCGTTTGAGCCTCGAACGGATTTTTCATATTGTGCGATTTCCGGGTTCAATACTGTTGAGCCATTGGATCGTAACCAGTTTTTGATATGTTACTCTAGATAATTTTAGAATCGTTTAGGATTCAACGGATTGTGAATCGGAGTCCCGGATACTCCGAAAACGCGAACCCTAGGACTAGGGTTTAGAAATTATGCGATTACAGGATTGTGATCAATCCGACTGTCTGATCGACATCAATACCCTCGGGAACATGTGTCCTAAATATATTGGACCTTCTAGCGGTATCCGGATCATATTGTGAGGTCATGGACCCGTGGGGTTCCGGATTAACTTTTTGGACTTTAGCGCTCTTTGAGTCCCAAGATACCGCTAAACTATCCCACGTGGAAGGAAATCTGTTATGGGCATAGGGATCACTTTATATTGACGCACGTACTTTTAGGAGCCGGGGGTAGGGTTTTTAATTTAATACTATATTGTATTAATAGAATATTATGGTCATTGAATTAGGCACCCGGGCACCAGTTGACCCACAGGAGGGACCTTCAAGAGGTCCAGCGAGCTCAGACTATCAGTGAGTGGACTCTTTGTTTTAATAAATGAATTTAAGCAGTTCAGTTTCAGTTATAAGCTGTTTTATTCTGTTAAATATTTTATGTTGCATGCTGCCGAGTGAAATTTCCTTTAAAGAATATAGGAAAAGATATTATCGTTACTTATTAGATAAATGGCAGCAGAATTTTAAAGATTACAGAAAGTTAATTATTCAACAGTTTTGCTTCAGAAACTTTATATTTTCTTAAACCACCTTGTACCTAGATATTAAATGCTTGACAGTTGCCCCACGAGTTCCTTGGTACTCGAACTCGTGTGGAGCGAGTAATGCGGATCAGGTGAACTACGGTCCCTTGAATCCTGCGAGTTGAGGCTCGGACAGACTTCGTGTCACTGAGACCTGCGAGTATGTGTCACCCATGGTGATGCAAGGAATTGACGGAAATAAGGGTACACCTAGGTGATAGTTTTCAACTGTTTTCAAATGTGTAGTTATATACATGCATTGATTTCAGAAATAAAGAAAATAAGATAGTTTGTATAACTGTTGTTACAGTGGAGTTAGTATGTTCTTATACTATTTTTTCAACTTTGTTTTTGGGTCCACTCACCCTTATTGTTGTTTTGCGCCCCCAGGCAGTAGACATGCACAGGAATCCACCACCGGGCCATTTCCCATCTTTCGCGCCTTTCTTTTGATGTAGGATTTTTTTGTTTTGTAAAAAGATTCACTCCTTTGTAAATTCTTAGTAGTTGCTCTGATGTTTTGCCCTAGACTGAGATTTGACCTGTTGGAATGTATATATATATATATGCTGGCAGTTGGTTATATATATATATATATATACTTGTTTGGCAGGTGAAAATATTTTGGTATTGAGCCAGTTACAAGGGAAACTCTGCCGGTTTTTCGGTAGACGTTAACCTTATTATTTTATCATGTTTTGTATAGAAGGACAAATAGGTCATTTGTGCCCGACATTCGCCAGGTGTCGGACACACACAGGGTCTGGCTCGGATTCCAAAGCGGAATTTGGATCGGGTCCTGTCATTATGTCACTAGATCTTTATTAGGTTGCTAACCATTTTCCAATCACCTAATTAAGGCAAATGAATAATACCTCACTGCACATTTATGTTTCCACTCCCATTTATGTCATTTGTAATTCATAGAAAAAGTTATATATAACATTACAATTAAGCTACAATTGTTCACCACGAGCTTTCATATCATGAAAACAATAACATATTTTATACGAACTTATTGGTTTCCTTTTGTTTTTTTTTCTTTTTTTTTTAATAATGCAATTTTATACAAACTTGATCGATATTAATATCGCAAACTTGATAGATAATTAATATTGCAGCCCTACAAATTTATGGAAGGACAATCCTTATTTAAGGCCCAATTTGTTTTTCATCCGATGACCCAATTGATTTATCATATACTAAATAGCATGTAGGAATTGCAGTTACACTCGCATGTTTCTTCCCTTTTTTTTTGGGCCCTTGTCCAAAATGACATTGTTTTGGCCAGGACTTAAAAAACAAAAGGAGCGCTCAGCAGCTGCGCTGCACACGCAGCAAAAGAAAGGAAGCCAGCAAGTTTGCTTAAGCTTTTTTCCAAACACTTGGAGTGCAGCAGCAGCCAGAACAGAGGAGCAACTTTCCAAAACCTCCAAAGTTTTTTCCGACATAAAGAAGTGCAGCTGTACCTCCTTAATCCTCTATAAGTCCGCCACTGGCCACCACCACCAAGCACCACCTCAATAACTATATCTCAACCACTGCCCTCATAACTTATTCTTTATTTTTCCTTCTTAATAATATGTTATTTATTTAATTTCTAGCAATAATAATAATATTATAACTCATGTACATACACACGACCCCTTTTTTTTTTTTCAATAGATTGAGAAGATATGGTTCCCCAACTTTGATATTTTCCATTATCTTATATAAGCCCTTCATGTACGTATACTACTTGGACAATCATGTCAATAATATTGTCACATCTCGGGATCAACTCCGCCGTAGCACGATATTGTCCGCTTTGAGCCCCCTTCTATGGCTCTCACGGTTTTGTTTTTGGGAGCTCACGACCAACTTCCCAGTGGGTCACCCACCCTGGGATTGCTCTGGCCCCCAACTCGCTTAACTTCGGAGTTCCTACGACTTCGAAGCCAATGAGCTCCCAAAAGGCCTCATGCTAGATGGATGCGGGTGTGCACATATAAGGCACATCACCCCCTCTCTGTTGGTTGATGTGGGATCTTACAATCCACCCCCCTTAAGGGTCCGATGTCCTAGTCGGCACACTCGCATCACAAGGCAGAGTGGCTCTATTACCAAATTGTCACATCCCGGGATCAACTCTGCCGTAGCACGATATTGTCCGCTTTGGGTCCTCCCTCTATGGCCCTCACGGTTTTGTTTTTGGGAGCTCACGACCAACTTCCCAGTGGGTCACCCATCCTGGGATTGCTCTGGCCCCCAACTCGCTTAACTTCAGAGTTCCTACGACTTCGAAGCCAGTGAGCTCCCAAAAGGCCTCGTTCCCAAAAGGCCTCGTGCTAGATGGATGCGGGTGTGCACATATAAAGCACATCACTCTCTCTCCGTTGGTTGATATGGGATCTTACAAATATCGATATATATAGGAGAGACATCTTATAATTCACTTTGATTTGAGGAAAGTCATACATCTTTGTCCCCTTCCCTCCATTCTCTAATACATAATTGCACATGATTGTGCACTTCAAATTTATATAACTCTCATATCTTGAAAGAAAGCTAATTAGATTATTCTTTATTTGATAATCAAGCATAATAATATATTCTTGTAGCTAGCTAGAATATTCGTCTTCTTATCTTATGGTGGAGTGGTGATACCTGAAAAAAAAATAAGATTAACCAAGAGTAATCAGATCAGCTATAAGATTAATCAATTCATGTTAAAGATTACTGAGGTCATAGAGAGAGAGAGAGAGAGAGAGAGAGAGAGAGAGAGAGAGAGAGAGAGAGAGAGATGAACTCACTGCCACACTTGAAGTTGCGAGGGACGCTTCTTCCACAGCCTTCAATCTGCTTAATCGTACGTTGGAGAGGGATCAAATTGGCCAGTTTGGGGGTGACATAAGGGCACACACACTCGACATGAGTCACCCTGACAATTTGGCAGCAGTATGCAGAGGGGCTGCGCCCGATTATATTATTGATCACTGCGCTCTTGCATGCACTCACAAGAAGGTCCTTCTCCTGCTTGCATTGGCTGGGCATGGTGTCCCCTTCTGCCATTGGAACCACCTCAACCAAAACACCAACCACCACCAAGAACAAGCATACAACCACACCCAATGAGCCTGCAGCCTTCATGATTTCTTTTTCTTTATTTTTTTTTTGCTTCTTCTTCTTTTCTTTGTTGCTTTTTGTGTAGCAAAACTTCCCCGTTTTATAGATTGTGAAGAGGGTTAAATTTGGGAGGAAACCCAACTGTTACCCTACCAACTTTGATATTTTCCACAAACACAGCCCCTGGACTGTGTGACGTACTAGGAAGTTTTGAAGTGCACCAGTCAATGGGAACTTCATTTTTTGTGGTCAACAAGTGTATATTAATTGAGCGAGAGAGAGACAACTTGTCTAACTGTTTGGGTAAATATCACAAAATGAACTTGACTAAAAACGTCGGTAAACTCTTTATGGAAAAGTATCTCCGAGAAGAAAAAGAAAAAGGAACTGCACAGACAGGAAGAAAGAAAACTAGTAATGTGAAACTAGAAAACCAAGGAGGACAAATTTGACGCGTTCAGATCAGACCCAAACAGAGAAAAGGCAACAAAGAGGAGAGACAAAATTGAAGTGTAATGGACTCCAAAAATTGAAGGTTTTTCATATCCTTGCATGGACATGGCTTCTAGGAAGCTACTTGAGAGAAGAGTCATTCTATAGTGAGGGCCTTCAAATGAGGCATAATCTCATAACTGTTAGATTAAACTAATTAATTTGATCCAACGGCTAACTAATTTGATCCAACAGTTAAAGGATAAGACCTCATTTAAGGCCAGATAAGGCCCTCTCTATAGAATTCTTACCCAAAAGAGACTTGCAATCGACCTCTGGTGGCTAGCCCAAAGGAAGCTATTGTGTATATTTTAACTAGGAACCTTACAAATAAATTAGGAATTCTTGTGCAAATTCTAGATGAAGAAATAACGTCACAACATGTAAAATAATGTGAACATGTACATCTTATATATAAAATTTCCATGGCTATAAATTCAAACCATAAACAGAAAGTTTCACGGCAAACTACATAACTACATTAGTTTTTTTTTTTTTTTTGGGTAGGCAAATACGTATATGAGATGTACATATTGCTTGTGTGCATATATTGTATGTACGTATTGGATTGGCAATGCTCTTTGCTCAATCTCACCTAACAAATTGGGAAACTACTATAAATGTTTGTATATATTCCCTATTCTTAAACTATACTATGTCTGGATCTTGTATTTAGATGAGAAAGAAGCCATTTGGAACCCTGAATATAGCCAAGGCTGAGGAAAGATTTGGCTTCTGCCTCGCTTAGCTTTTTGGTGTAGCGTGTTTGCCCAATTATGTTTGACCTTTGAACTAAATTCTAAAACTCTCCATAGAACGTATTTGTAAGTGTATGCATTTTGTGATTTTCTTTTGGTTTCCCTTGACAATTTTGTAATAAGACAATTATTGTATTTTCTCAAGCTCTAGTTTAGATTGAGAATTACATCTCTAGGTGTTCTTATCTGGCTACATTATGATGGACAATAATGCGTGTGACAAAGGTTAGTTTTGCATTGCATTACATTACATTTGCTAAATTCCTGAAGACTATGACTAGTCATCTTTCCTCCGTATGACTAGTCATCTTTCCTCTATATGACTAGTCAACCTTTGCGTTAGTAAGGTTTTCCAGCTCATTGTTTCTAGCTGGATCCCACCCACTTTTTTGTCCTATTTTGCGAAATTCTCTGCTGCCTTACACGATTCTAACCTAGGAATTTTTGTTCAAAAAACTGAGGTATTCCTCATTTCGCGGCCGTCACTTTGGTGGCAAAAATTTGTATTCTTGACAGTTGACTAGTCATCTTATGATGTTCATGTATTTCTGGGTTTTTGTTTTTGCGGTTGACTAGTCATCATTTTCTGCTGTTTGGAGTTTACTTGATGATGATGTCTTCACACACTTTCACCATAGTTGTTGCTAGCACAAGAGATGCCTAGATTGATGGGTCCTTCTGAGTGCCTAGGTTGTCACTAGTAATTCTCTAGGCTTGCAGGTACATCTTGGAATGTTATGTGTATGTTATTGTTTTTGGTAATTCATATCTGACAGTTGACTAGTCATAAGAGTATTTGGTCAAGGTCTAGAGTGTGTGAAGTTTGTTGTGTTTTGGTTGAATATCATTTGAATTTACCCCTCGTTACCTGTGTACCAATTTTAATTGATATCGGAGCACCAACTCTTAACATAAATAAAGAGATCCTTTGGGTGCAAATTGGCATTAGGTGTGTAAACATAAAAATGGATCAAATTGCTCATTGCATTCATGATGAGCTTGCCTTGTTTGTTAAGAAATATAGAAGGGTTGTCAAAGATAAAACCAAAGTCACTAGGAATTGTCAAAATCTTCCTAGTTCGTCTACAAGTGTGTCTCAAGACAATGTTTTTAAGGAGAGGAATTTTTTGGCTTTAGGGAGGACAAAAATTTGAAGGGTCTTGTAAAGTGCTGTCAATGTGGTGGTGCTGGTAACATTGATGTGGAAAATAACCACATGGAGAGAAGCGTCAATTACGCACAATGGACTGATAGTGATAGTGATGATTCCAACAACTATATCACTTCATCTTATGAAGAGGCAAATAATTTTGCCCTTGTTGGTTCTGTTCATAACTCTAGCCTTGATAGAGTTCATGTAGTTAAGGAAGGAAAATCTGATTCAAGAAATGAATCTATGTCAAGAGATGATAGGCAGGATGACCAGTCATACAGGGAACAGGATGACCAGTCATACAAGGGACATGATGACTAGTCATGCAGAGAACTATGTGAAAAGTATGATATGCTTTTCAATGAAACCTATAATTTCAAATAACAGAATCACATGATGGAAGAAAAGGTCAAGGAACTTGATGAATTGAATGAAACTCTCAAAATGGCCAAAAAGAAGTTGAGTGATAGCTTGTATGAGAATGAAGTTGACATGTATGAATTGTATCATAAAGTTAGCACTCTTGAAAAAGAAAATTCTGATTTGATTAAGAAGTTGAATGTACTTGAAAATGACAAATCCTTGTTTCTTCATAGACTGATTTTATTTGAGTTTGATAAGTCATTAGTTGAGCATGAAAAGATAGTCGTGCATGATAAGTTAGTGGTTGAAAATTCTTTGCAATGCATGTTATTTGAGAAAGACATTGAGGTTCAAAGCTTGTTTGAGATGGTAAAATCACTTGAAAACAACATAGTTAAAAAATCTGAATCTTTTGATGCTTTACAATTTGAAAATATAAGATTGGAACATGAACTTGAGTTGGAAAAAGAAAAGATTCAAGGTTTAACCATTGGTGTTGGAAAGATTGATAAAATGCTCAATTTTGGAAAATTGTTTGGTGATAAAAGAGATTTAGGATATATAGACGAGTCTTCTACACCTTCATCATTTGAGACAATCTTTGTCAAAGATGTGTCAACTCAAGAAGCTCCAAAATTTGTTCATGATCTCAACTTAGGTTTCGATTCCATGAATGTTATTTCTAAGGGAAAGTTGTCTCCTCAACAATCCAAATTTGTGCCTACCTGCCACTATTGTGGTGTGAAAGGACACATTCGACCTAGGTGTCGTATCCTTAACATTGAGTATCAAGTTTCCAACAAAAGTAAGTTTAAGACTCATGTGTCATCTTTTAAGGGGTATACGGCTGTAAAGTCTGTGGTTTGTACAAGGGATAAACACTATTCACTTACAAAATTTGGTTTCCAACAACCAAAAAGGTTCATTCCTGCATGCCATCATTGTGGCACATTAGGACACATTAGACCGAAGTGGCTTAGGAATTTTGAGCAAAAGCTGTTTGTTGATTTCAAGAAAGTAAATGATGACTCACTTCAAACTCAAGTGAATGATCATCTTTATAAAGTTGTCAAAATTCCTAAGGTGATCTCTTTGCCTCATAAAGTTTCAAAAGTAAAGCAAGTTTGGATCAAGAAGGAAGACCATGTTCTTCCTTATGTTGGTGACTAGTTTTTTTAATCTTATGTATCTAGACCATTCTCTTGTTTGTGTGTGCTTCATGGAGTCTAGATATATTGTCATGCATTTGCACCTTGTTCTTTTCTTTTATTAGGATTCATTTGTTTTATTTTTTTAAAATGTGGTCATTGCATGCTTGTCTTTTAATCATCTCTCTCACAGTGCTTTGAATCTTGGGTGATCAATAAAATTTCATGTTCTTTTGAACTTATTCACATTTATCTTGTTGGTCTTGTCCAAACCTTTTCCCTTGGTGGCAAGGAATACATCCTAGCCATTGTAGATGACTTCTTTGGGCTTATCTCATTCTTGCTTAAAAATCAGAAACCTTTCAAAGGTTTAAATCTGTCTGCCATCTTTTACAAAAAGTTAAGATGACTAGTCATCAGCCTCTTGTTAGAATTAGAACAAATCATGGTTCTGAGTTTGAGAATTCTCAGTTTCTGAAATTTTGTGAGGAGATGGGAATTAAGCATGAGTTCTCTGCACCTATTACACCTCAGCAAAATGGTGTTGTGGAGAGAAAAAATAGAGTTCTTGTTGAGATGGCTAGGGTGATGCTCAACAGCAAAAATTTTGCTAAACATTTTTGGGCTGAAGCTGTAAATACAGCTTGTTACATCTCAAACAGGGTATTTTTGAGGTCTGGGACCAAACAAACTCCCTATGAGATTTGGAAAGGAAAGAAGCCTAATGTGTCATATTTTAGAGTCTTTGGTAGCACATGCTATATTCTGAGAGATAGGGAGCATCTTGCTAAGTTTGATTCTAAGTGTGATAAGGGAATATTTCTAGGGTATTCCACTTCAAGCCAAGCTTATAGAGTGTACAACTGTAGGACCAGAACCATCATTGAGTCCATAAATGTCAATATTGATGATTTTGTTGGATCTACTGAGATGGTATTAGATGAGGATGGTCTTTTTCCTCCTCCTCTTGAGCAAGAATCTCCAGGTCTGGATCTTATGGTTGACCTGTCAACTTTTGGAAATTCTGTCCCGGTTGACCTATCAACTCCTTCAACCTCTAGTTCCACCTTATCTAGGGATGGCAACAGGTCAGGTAGGGGCCGGGTATGACAATACCATCACCGTTCCCACTCTCCAACCCTGCCCCCGTCCCCGAACCCATCCCCGTTTAATAGGTTTCGGGGAATCCCCATCCCCGTTCCCGTCGAGGGACTATTCCCCATACCTGCCCCGAATCCCCGATTTTTTTTGTATAAAAAATATTTATAATACATTTTAACATTAAGTTTCATATTAAATTATCATTCAACGCATCCAAATTAACTATAAAGTTCAACTCAACTATTCAAAATCACATCAATATGAAATTCCAAAGAAGATTAGGAAAAATTAGGAGAGGGATGTTAACTTAGGATTAAACAAAAATGTTATAATTATATATTTATTTATTTAAATATAAACATATATATTTTCGGGTCGGGTTTGGGGATGGAGACGCTAATACCATCCCCTCCCCATACTTGTAGGGGATTTTTCAAGTTTGGGGATTCCCTTACCCGATACCCGTTTGGCCCCGAAATCTCCCCTCGTTAGGGTCGAGGACCTGGCCCCGCGGGGATTTTTGCCATCCCTACTCATCTGTCCAGGTTGCCAGCTCCCATGCTGATTATAGTCCTCTCACTCAAACTGAGAGTGTCATTATTGGTCCTCTTAATCAGAGAGTGAGAACTAGGAAACAAATAGCTCAAGAAATTAGCCATGTGTGTTATGTCTCAAAGGAAGAGCCTAAAAATGTGACAGGAGTCTTGCATCATGGTGAATGGTTTCTTGTAATGCAGGAGGAATTAAATCAATTTGTTAGAAATGATGTTTGGTACCTTGTTCCTAGACCAGTCAACACTAATGTTATAGGTACTAAGTGGATTTTCAAAAATAAAACTGATGAACAAGGTAATGTGGCAAGAAACAAGGCTAGATTGGTTGCTCAAGGATACACTCAAATGGAGGGCATTGACTTTGATGAAACTTTTGCCCCTATTGCAAGGTTAGAATCAGTTAGATTTCTTCTTGCTATTGCTTGTCACTTGAAATTCAAACTTAATCAAATGGATGTCAAAACTGCCTTTTTGAATGGTATCCAAATGATGTGTTTCGGTTAAATAAAAGCACTCTATTGTTTGAAACAAGCTCCTAGAGCATGGTATGAGAGGTTATCCTCTCATCTTCTAGGAAATGGCCATGTTAGAGGGTCGGTTGACAAAATCTTGTTTGTAAAAAGGTTCAAAAGAGATGTCTTGATTGCTCAAGTGTATGTTGATGATATTGTGGTTGGTTCTACCTCTAACTTGCATGTTCAAGAGTTTATTCATGTCATGATTAGTGAATTTGAAATGAGTCTTGTAGGTGAGCTTAACTATTTCTTAGGTCTTCAAATCAAACAAAGCCATGATGGGATCATTGTATCTCAATCAAAATATGCAAAAAATCTTGTGAAAAAATTTGGTTCGGAGGCTGCAAAATCTACAAGAACTCCAATGAGCACTAGTGCTAAAATTCATAGGGACTTACATGGAAAAAGTGTGGATCAAACTCTCTATAGAAGCATGATAGGAAGTCTTCTCTAATTGACTACTAGTAGACCATATATTTCTTATAGTGTTGGAGTATGTGCTAGGTTTCAAAATGACCTAAAAGAGTCTCACTTGTTTGCTGTTAATCGAATCATAAAATATGTGAGTGGAACTGTTGAGTTTGGGTTGTGGTATACCTATGACACTTGTGTCAATCTTGTTGGATATAGTGATGCCGATTGGGCAGGTTGTAGTGATGATAGGAAAAGCATTTCCAGGGACGTCTTTTATGTAGGCAACAACCTAGTTGCTTGGCATAGCAAAAAACAGAACTCTCTGTCTCCTTATCCACTGCTGAAGCAGAGTATGTTGCAGCTGGGAGTTGTTGCATTCAACTCTTTTGGATGAGACAAATGTTGGAAGACTATGGTCTTGCTCAATCATGCTTTCTAATATATTGTGACAACATGAGTGCCATAGATATTTCTAAAAATCATGTTCAACACTCTAGGACTAAGCATATGGACATTAGGCACCATTTTATTAGAGATCTTGTGGAAGACAAAATTTTATATTTGGAATTTGTTCCCTCTGAGAAATAGCTAGCAGATATACTCACCAAGGCCTTGGACTTTCAAAAACATGTCACACTTAGGCAGTCCATTGGCCTTTGCTCAATTGATTGATTAGCTTGTCTGTTCCTTGTCTTCAGCACATTCTAAAATAGTTTATTAGTTATCTTGCATGTAGTTGACTAGTCAAGTCCAATTTTAAATTTTTTTAAAAACATGTTTTTAAGTTGATATGCCACTGTTTCACATCTCTCATCTCTGATGGTGTGAAGGTTGAATATTTTTGTGCTTTGTCTGACTTGTGCATAATCCCCTTTCTTGTTTAAGAGCTATTAGATAAGACTTAAATCGTGCAATCTTATCCTCTTGGTGAGCCAAGTGTCTATGCTTCATTTTGGACTGTCATTGTTATTGTCTCTTAGCTTATCTCACTCTCTTAGGCAATCTATTCAATACTGTTTCATATAAAAAAATAAAAATAAAAAATAAAAAAAAGGAAGTGTGACCAATGTAGTCACGGCTCTAGGAAGGTATAAGGTGATATGATTGAAGCATCTAGAGCAAAGAGTCTTAAAATTGGGCCATTCAAGCATTTATGTTTGGGATGTGCAAGTGATACAATATAAATCCTCAAATATTTTGTCAAAAGAGAGTGATGATACTTGAACTTTGAGCCTATACTCTAACCATGTCATAAAATTTCATTGTATACATGTCTCTCAACGAGAGATAAGATATCATCTCTCGTGTCCCTTGGCTCTAACCCTCCCCATTCCCGAATATGCCTTGTCTCTGAGCATGAAATGCACTTCATATTCTCTCTCTCAGAGTTGTTTGTCAATGTAAACTGCATATGAATTTATTCTTTACCTTATTCTTTTCTCTTTTATTTCTTTTCATTCATGTGCTTGTAGACTTGGTTTAGACAATGCTTGCTAAAACATCCTTGATCACTTGATATGTTTGTTAGTTCTTCCTTGTGAATTAGTTCATCTCTTACTCTTCCTCAGAGTCAATACTTAAATTGCTGCTTGTTTTTGAAATTGCTTTGGTTGACTAGTCATCATATGCTCACACTAATTGTGGTTGACCTAGTCATCAGTTTTTAGTTATATGAAAAATGGTCAAAACCCCCCCGGGATTATTTTGATTTTGAAAACCCCCCCCCCCCCCCCCCCCCCCGGATTATTTTTTCAGCTAATTTAGCCTTCGAATTAAAAGAAATCGCCAATTTCACCCATGCCGTTAGTTTTTCCCCAATTCCATCCAAATGCCCATAACAAACACCACGTGAAAAGCACGTGAGGCATCTGATGAGGGTAATATTGCCATTCTATACCCTTAGCCCCCAGCCCCCTTTGACTGAATCAGAGTTAGGGTTTCGAAAAAGGGTGAGAGTGAAAAAGAGAAAGCGACTGAAGATTCCAAAAAGGAACGGAGAAAGCGACTGAAAGATTCCAAAAAGGGTGAGAAAGACAGACTGTGACTGAGAGATTCGATTTTAGGAGATATTTTGTGACTTGAAGATTCCAAACGAAGGTGCGACGGTAAAGGCAGAATGAAAATTAGAGATGGTGGGGAAGCTCCCATATACAGTAAGTAGCGTACTTTAGTTTCTTTGTTTGATGCAATTGTTTGGGTTTTACTGTCGGATTTCATTGCTGGACTTGATGAAAAATAATAAAAGGAAGAAAGTGGTCCCTATGGTTGTTGTTTGTTGACCGAGACTTAGGTTGGGTTGTGAATGTGGTCCCTATGCATGTTGTTTGTTTATTGTTTGTCAGGTTCTTTGTCTGCATTTGTATTGTATAGTATTGTATAGAGTAAATGTATATTGTACTGTATAGGGTAGATAGTAAATTAATGAGAAAATTTATTCTTGTGCAGCTAATCCTGACATGTTCACACTTGAAGTACACCATGGGGGCTACTTTGTTGATGGTTTATATATGGGAGGTATTGTACAATGGGTTAATGGGCAAGATGCATATGAGGTTTCAATGCTTGAGTTATTTGAAATGGTTAAACACCTTGGTTATGATGAGCAGAACATTCAATACTATTACAAGCACATGACAAATGGCTGGGTTGAAATTAGGACAGATAAGGATTATTTTGGAGCATTGAAGTTGGTAAAACCGAGGTAGCTGTTTGTGTTTTACATAACTGACAATCCAGCACCTTGGCCTCTAAATGTTCAATCCCCAGTATTCTCTGCACAAGGTGAAAATGTTGAACATTATGAAGACGAACACACTGCTCCTGGATACGATGGTGATGAAGAAAATGGGCAACATGAGTTCGTGGATGTTGAGATAGATGAAGAATTTGGTGAGGTAGAGGAAGAAGTTGAGGTAGAAAGTGATGAAGCTGAGCAAGGTGGGGAAGATGAGGAAGAAGATGGTGATTTCATAGATAGTGAGTTTGAGCAAAGTGATGAAGAGGCAACATGAATTTTCATAGGTATGTTGTGACTGAAGAGCAAGATGATGGGCATAAAGAACCAGGTGAGGGTGACACTGATGGTTATAATACATCAGACTTAGAGAGTTTGCATGAAGATAGTGGAGATGAAGATGGGAAGAAGAGAGGTTTGAGGCAGCTAAAGTTCAAGCAGTACAATAAACAACATGACCTTTTAGATCCAAAATTCTGCTTGGATTTGGAGTTTCCTAATATGCAGGAATGTAGAGAGGCCATAAAGTACTATGCATGTAGGTATGCTAGAAGAATAAGGTTTGTCAAGAATGACCCTAGTAGGGTAAGGCTGGTATGTGATGGTAATAAGAAGGGTGATAAGGCAAAGAGGCCTACTAAGGGTGAAAAAGCAAAGAGGCTTGCTAAGGGTGATAAGGCAAAGCGTCATAGTAAGAGTGATAAGAGTCAGAGGCATGGTAAGGGTGAAGAAGGTCAAGAGGGTGAAGATGAATCTGAAGATAAACTTGAAAACTGTCCTTGGTTATTATATGCTGCCCATGTTGGGAAAGGGCCCACTGTTAAAGTGAAGACATACCATCCAATTCATACATGTGGCAGATCTAAAAGAACTAGGTTTGCCACTTCATAATGGTTGGCTAAAATGTTTGATGAGGATCTCAGAACCAATCCTAACATGTCAGTTGCTGAGTTCATGACATTGGTGAGGAAACATTGTAGCATAGATGTTACTAGGGACCAGTGCAACAAGGCAAAGAATTTGGCACAGGAGAGGATTCAAGGAAGCATTGAAGAACAGTATTCAAAGCTGTGGGATTATTGTGAGGAGCTTAAGAGGCAAAACCCAGGAAGCACAGTTTTAGTGAAGACATCATTGAAGGGAGATGATCCAGGCTTTATATATGTTTTGATCAAATGAGGAAGGGGTTCATTGAAGGATGTAGAACCATGGTTGGTTTTGATGGGGCTTTCATCAAAGGACAGCATCCAGGACAACTTTTAAGTGTTGTTGGGATTGATGCCAACAATGGCATGTTCCCAATAGCTTTTGTTGTTGTGGAGACAGAAAGCATAGACACTTGGACATGGTTTTTTGAGATTTTCTTCAATGATGTTGGGGTAAGAGGCACTGGAAATGGGTGGGTTTTTATCACTGACAAACAAAAGGGACTGGGGCAAGCAATTGAGGCTTTAAAGCCATATGCTAAACATAGGCATTGTGTAAGGCATCTGCACAATAATTTCAAACTTGCTGGCCATGGTAGTTTGGCACTTAAACAGAGGCTATGGGCTGCTGCTAGAAGTACAACACTCCCTTGGTGGGAAGCTGAGATGGACAATATTATGGAAATATTTGCCCCCGCTCATGCATGGCTTCAGAATAGGCCTGCAATTCATTGGAGCAGGTCACATTTTACTACTGGGGCCAAGTGTGATATACTGCTGAACAATTTATGTGAATGCTTCAATTCAGCAATTTTGGAGGCAAGAGATAAACCAATAATCACAATGGTAGAAAGGATCAGAACCTATTTGATGTTGAGAGTTGCAAGACAAAAGGAGGTGAAATGGACTCAAAGAGTTGGACCAAGGATATTTCAGATTATTGAGAAGAATTTGAAAGAGAGTGGCTCATGCATTGCACAGAATGCAGGTGGAAATAGGTTTCAAGTCACTCATATGCTTGGTGGCCAATATGCAGTTGATCTAAATACTCACTCATGCTCTTGTAGAAAATGAGATCTTTGTGGCATCCCATGTTGCCATGACATGGCCGCTATATCAAGGCAACAGAGGAGCCTAATGACTTATGTAAATAAGGTGTATAAGAGAGAAGCTTATGATAGGGTTTATAGCCATTACATTTCACCAATGCCAAGCCACCAATTATGGAGAAAATCAGGGCATAGGCCAATTACACCCACACTGTATCACAAACAGAGTGGTAGGCCAAAGAAGGCAAGGACTAGACCTGTTGATGAGATCCCAAAGGGTGCTACTAAGCTTAGGAGATATGGAATTGTAATCCATTGCTCAGTTTGTGGAGGACAAGGCCATAATGCCACTAATTGTGGAAGGGCAGATGGCAATATGGGAAGAGGCAAAGGGAGAGGAAGAGGAACCAGCTCAGTCCATCCATCTGAAAAGGAACAGGTAAATGATGTGAAATTGTGATTAATTGTGATTCATTTCAATTGTTTTAATTCTGATTAATTTCATTTTTAGGCAGTTAGAGGAGGGTTGACAAGGAATGCAGCCACTGCAAGCCAAATAACTCCAACCAATGTTGCTACCCAATCAAGTGGAAACAATGCTGCTATACAATCAGCTCCTTGCAATTTAGCTTCTCAAGCATGTCCAAGCAATGTCACTCAAAACACTTCCAGGCCACAAAGGAAAAGGTTTAAATCCCCTACAAAAAGGGCAAAGCCATGGAGGTAAAATACATTCATGAATTAGGATGGATTTTGGAATGTATATTTTTAATACATGGGCTGGTAGATGTGTGTATTTTGAACAGATGGCTCCTTTTGGATGGATTTTGGATGATTAAGCAAGGTTGGAATGTATATTTTGTAGTAGAAGTTCCCCCACTGTATTTTGAACTGATGGCTATTTTGGATGGAATTTGGATGTATTTAGGTTGGGTTGGAATGTATATTTTGAACAGATGACTCTTTTGAATGAATTCTGTTTCTGTTGTAATTTTTGATTAGTGTCTTTCCCTTGCTTTTGTTGTACTATGTTTGCAGTTTCTGAGTATTTTGCCTTGGCTTGTGCTATGCATGCAAGTATCCAATTTAAACAAGCTTAAAAGACAATTCTATGAAGTTGTGATGCAAGTATCCAATTTAAACAAGCTTAAAAGACAATTCTATGAAGTTGTGATTTGGTCCAAACTTCAAACTTCATCCAGAAATTGTGCAATCTACATTTAACCTCAAAATGTACATTGAACTAAATTCAAATGCCACTGCATTGGTTAAGCCAAAACAAGGCACTAAAAGGCCACTACATTCAACCAAAGCAACTAACCTACATTGAACCAAATCAAAACCTAACCTACTTTAACCAAATGAAAAGCCCAGTAATAAAACAAACAACAACAGAATCACAACCAAACAACTCAGTAGCAGCCTTCGAAATTTTCTCTCTATCTCTTAGCTCTTGCACAATCTTCTTGTCATTAGCTCTTTTCTCTTCTAATGAGTTGATTCGTCTCAACAATCGACATATGACATGTTTGGCCTGCTCAGATATTTTTGGGTCCTTCCAAGCCTTCCAACCACAGCCACCACCATACTTCTCTCTACAACACACATATAACCTCCTCCCTACATTTTCATCAGACCAGCAAACAATCGTTTCAGCCTCAAATCCACACCGGCAGATACGCACCATATCATCCTCCGTAATAAAAGTGGTCGAACTTGATTCGATAGAAGCTGCATGTTTGTTCCTATGCATCTTATCTTCAACTGTAATTTCTTCTCTTCTTCGTGAAATTGATGAACATCAGCGACATGAGAAGGTTGGAACGCTTGCAAATAGGGTTGGGTTCTGTGAAGAAGGGATGGTTTCTGTCGAATCTCCATGTCTGAAATGAAGGCTTCATTCGAATAAAAGGGGGCTGAGGGCTGAGGGTATAGAATCGCAATATTACCCTCATGAGATGCCTCACGTGCCTTTCACGTGGTGTTTTTGATGGGCATTTGGATGGAATTGGGGAAAAACTAACGGGAGGGGTGAAATTGGCGATTTCTTTTAAGTCGAAGGCTAAATTGGCTGAAAAAATAATCCAGGGGGGACAATTCGAATAGTCCAGGGGGGTTTTCGTCTGTTTACCCTGTTTTGCTATTACTTTGGTTGACTAGTCACCATATGCTCACGCTGATTGTGGTTGCTTTGGAGATTCTGATGCTTCTGTAACTCTGATGATTCTGCTGGCTCTCTAGTTTTCTAACTAGATTTCTATCATAGGCAGTGTCCTAGATAGGAGGAGTATTTTTGGACAATTTGGGTGGTATATTTTTGGAATCATATTGTGGGGATCTTTTTGCTTGGGTAATCTGTGCAACTTGGTAGGGGGAGTTGTCTTATACTTTTTAAACAAATGTTGTTTGCTTTGTCATCAAACTGTGTTATGTGCTTATTGTTTAAATTCGATTATGTGCCTTGTGTTTAATCCACGTGTGGTTGCTGTTTCTCCATATTTGACTTTTTGCACTTTCCTTATCAACAAGGGGGAGAACACTCTTAACCCCATACTGTTCAATTTCTGTGATAATATGCTTGTTTTGTGCCTGAGAGATTGGTTGTTTTTGCAGGTACTTAAATGCTCATCATCTCTATGGGATTGGTTATGGGTTGAGTGTATTTAGCGAGTGTGTTGTCACAGAAAGCCAAAAAGGGGGAGATTGTAAGTGTATGCATCTTGTGATTTTCTTTTGGCTTCCCTTGACAATTTTGTAATAGGACAATTATTGTATTTTCTCAAGCTCTAGTTTAGATTAAGAATTACATCTCTAAGTGTTCTTATCTGGGTACATTATGATGGACAATAATGCGTTTGACAAAGGTAAGTTTTGCATTGCATTACATTACATTTGCTAAATTCCTGAGGAATATGACTAGTCAACTTTTGCGTTATTAATGTTTTCCAGCTCACTATGTCCAGCTGGATCCTAGCCACTTTTTTGTCATATTTTGCGAAATTCTCTGCTGCCTTGTACGATTCTAACCTAGGAAGTTTTGTGCCAAAAACTGAGGCATTCCTCATCTGGCGGCCGTTACTTTGGTGGGAAGAATTGGAAAGTTTCTTTGAAACTTTCTCTCTCTTCCTCAAGAGTAACCTTCATATTTTTCATCTTTGAGTTTTTCAAATTTTTTCTTTTTGAAAACTGCATTTGAAATATGAAAACCTCATCTTGCTAGATCAAACACTCTCTCATATATATATATATATATCTAGTTCAGATTCAAGATTGATTTCTTCAAGAGTATGGTTTCTTGAAGAAATTGGTCATTTTCCTTTGAATCCAAATTTCATTTTTGGTTGAGTTGGAGCTAGCCAGCTGGTGTCATAGGATGAAAGAGCTAAAGAAGGAGCTGTCATTGCCATGAAGAACTAAGCTGCTGGTATTGCTAAGCTGGATAAGAAGATTGCACAAAGGAGGTATAGTTCATCTTCCTAAATAGACCTAGGAATTCTTGAGCTTGCTAGTGTTTCTTTGTAAGAATCTTTTTGCTTAGTGGATTGCCTGGTCGGTTGATGACCCCTAGTTTTTCCCAATGGTGGGTTTCTGGGTGAACAATTTCTGGCTTGCATCTCTGCAATTTTCTGAGTTTGTATTCTTGACAGTTGACTAGTCATCGCATGATGTTCATGTATTTCTGGGTTTGTGTTCTTGTGGTTGACTAGTCATCATTTTCTGCTGTTTGGAGTTTAGTTGACGATGATGTCTTCACACACTTTCACCATAGTTGTTGCTAGCACAAAGGATGCCTAGATTGACGGGTCCTTCTGAGTGCCTAGGTTGTCACTAGTAATTCTCTAGGCTTACAGGTACATCTTGGTATGTTTTGTGTATGTTATTATTTGTGGTAATTCATATCTGACAGTTGACTAGTCATAAGAGTATTTGGTCAAGGTCTAGAATGTGTGAAGTTTGTTGTGTTTTGGTTGAATATCATTTAAATTTACCCCTCATCACCTGTGTACCAATTTCAATATTGCTGCAAAAATTACCACATATATATGTAAATAATTTTTTTTTTAAAAATGGATCCAAGAATAGGAAAACATTTTAGAAAAATAATGAAAATTGCTTACTTACTTGTCACGTTCAGGGTGGCCAAAGTCGTTCCATCATTCAGCATGAACGACGTTGGCCATGTTAGTGTAGGCAAACACCCCGGTGGGGCTGCTCCCCTAAGCCCTGCCCAAGTATGTACCCCTCACATATGTAGTGCCAGTTATTTTGCAATGCACAAATGATCTCAACTCAGAGAAATTATTGTATGGTACTATGAGGCAAATTATTACAACACATACCAAGTAGAGAGATTTTCTTTTCCGAAGATGAAATCTACGGTTCCTTGAATGTAGCAGTCCTTGAAGGAATGTAACAGTCCTTGAAGAAATGCAAGCCCTTGTAATCATAAAGAGTGTCCTGAAATCCAATAAACTTGCAATTGTAGAACGCTGCCTTGTCCCCGGAGATCTGCAATGCAACTGCCTGCGCATCCCATCCGGCTCCGGTGCCGAATTCTGCAAAATTATAGTAAACCACTCCATGAGACCATGATACATACATTACCATCATTAGAATAATATAACATTTCTCTAACTAAAGCAAATTAATCAATTCATAATTACGTACCGTAACAATAATGCTAGCAGCCCTAAAATAGTCAGATTCCACAGTCAATGTACCACTGTAGACAGTCCCATACTTCTGAGCCGTGCCATGAGACATCAAAGTTGGCATATTTTTTGGCAATCCATACAACGTCACAAATGGTTTATTTTGTGGGATTTTGATTTTCTCGTTGTACGCTCCACCTCCAACGTACACAACCACACGCTTGGTGTTCCTCTCTTGGATGCATCCGTGAGGGTTTGAAGTTTCCATCTTTCATGACCTTGATAAGTTTTGGGCCATCCTCAGCCGTTACAAAGGGCGGCATCAAGCACGCCCTTGCATTCTACTAACGGCTTGACATTGTTATCAAACCAGCTGCTTGGGAACCATCAGCAGGTATCGGTGTCGAATCGTCAGCGACGACTAACAGCGAGGAGAATTGTTATAATTATAAACCCAGCTGCAGGCATGACCATGCATGTCGTTCTTCCAGCCATCTTGTTATTGCGATAAGCTGCCTCAAGTATCAATGATACACAATTCTAATTAGGCTAGGCCTAGTATATATATTGGTTCTATGAATTGGAAATCCTAATGCAACCAGGAAGTATAAGGAAATCTAGTTAACAAAAGGAAAAACAACCCCAATCCAAATGGGAAATAAATTAAGGCACAAAATTACCAAAACGTGCATGTATGTTTGTTTGGGTGCTTATGAGCTAGAGGGTTAGATGTTTTTTCTACATCGTGGTAAAATAAAGCATATAATGTAACTTTTTTTTATCCTACATGTTATAGTCAAGACAAATTTTTTGTATAAATACAATTAAAAAGGTAAGTTCATATATACTTTAAGAAAAATTAGGTAGAAGTCACATAATATAAAGGACTATTTTGGTTTTGGGTTTTGAATTTTATTTTGGAAAAGTGCAATCAAGAGGCTCAAATTTGTTGGGCCTGTTTAAATTAATAAGAGAAAAGACAGTTTTATCCTTTTTGTTTAAAAGGGTGGCCCAAAATTTGTACCTCTTGGACCACTGCCGGCCAGCACCCGCCCTCAACAACCACCACCTCTGCCAACCACGGCTGGTCACCATCGCCGCCTTTATTGGTGGCAATTATGTGGCACATTGATAAATCACCTTCAATAATTAAAAAAAGAAAAAAAAAAAGAAAGAGATATGCCATTAGAGGACTCGAATCATGTCCTTCACTTTGGACAAAGAGGCGTATAACCAACCAAGCTAAACTTTCCTTCTTGCTTATCATGAGAATTTATTCTTTATATACTATATTGTTTCAACATCAACTTAAATTTTATTTTTTCATTTACACAAATTATCATTTTTTTTCTTATCAAATGAGAACATAATTGTTCACTAATTAAAAAATTTCTTATTAAAGTAAAAACAAAAGAAGTGAAACTACACTATATAATTATTGTTTATTATTATTCTCTTACCTTTTTTTTTGTATTGCTATTTCCTTTTTTTTTCTTTTTTTTTTCCTTTCTTTGTTTTCTTAGCAATTGATTTTGTAACATTACTAACATATCAACTCACTATTCTCTTGTGAAAAAACATAAAAAGAGTAGCAGTTAACTTGTCAATTTATTGTAAAATAATATATAATGATATAAAGGTAATTAAACCTAAAAATATCAATATAAAAGTAACATAGGAATACTTATTGCATTGTAGTTTTAATTATATAAACATAAAAATACCAATACAAGATTAACATTAAAATGCACATTGAGTTGGGGTCACTCTCTCATACACGAGGAGAGCCAAGCGAAACGGTTCTCTTCCATCCACTCCCTGAAGTCGGCGCCCTCACCTTGGTTGTGGTCCTCTATATGGATGCCTTTTCCTATCTTCGAGGTGCGTTTTCTTCTGTGAGATCTGGTTATGTTCGGGTTCTTGTGTTGATCCATGGCGTCTTCTTGGTCGGGTCCCTCGCGTGTGTTTTCTCAGTGGTTTGGTAGTGAGGTGCTTTTGGTGCATGCTGGAGGTTTATAGATGGTTGGCCTCTAGGGTTTTTCTTGGGCTATATGGATCTTGTGCGTTCTTGGATTCTTGGCGTTGGGCACGATTTTCGGTAACTAGGTTTGTTGGTTGCAATCTATGTTCCCATCTCTCTGGGTTCTTTTGTGATAGGGACATGGGATCCGAGTGGTGATAGAGCCCTTACATTTTTTGAGTAATTTTTCAAGTGACACCCTATACTCAAAGATTCTCCTAGTGAGTGTAGAGTTTGCATTGACGAGTTTACTGATAGGGCAATGTTCCAGTTCTCCCTGATGTGTTCGCTGGAACGTTTGTGCGCTTAGCATCCGATAAATGTTCTTACTGTGATGATCTTATGTGGGGAGTTCGTCATGCTAAGAGGCCACTCTTAATCCCTCCGCCTTATCGGTGAAGGGTATGGATTAGGAACAAAGGAACATTCGTGCTCTTTTTGGGGTCTTTCTTTGTTTGCCCCTACGGTTTCTTTCTTGGTCTGTTCTCTATTATCTCTGGCCCTTGGCATGCACTACAACTCTTGTGTTGTCTAAAGGACTATGATTTCTAACAAAAGGCTTCTTTTGACATTTTGGGATGTGTTGGTGTGCTCTTCTGCGAGGTCTGATGTATCTATCTTTTGTTAGTATTTTCTTGTTCATTGTAGTGATCCAAAGTGGTCCGGGTTTTAGACTACTCTATTAGTCCATGATATGTGTGGTACTCTTTCCAACCATGAGGTTTGCCACATGTGGATTTCCTAGGAAGGTTTTAACGAGGCCATTGTAATCATGTGGATTTTTGTATGAATCTTTTGGATTATGAATGAAATCCTTTTTCCTCAATAAAAAAAAAAAAAGTTTCAGTTTATATTTCATAAACCTAAAAATACCAATATAAGAATAACATACAAATATACACTATGTTGCAGTTTCTATTCTATAAAAATGTAAATATAAAGGTAACATAAAATTAGCAACCCATATACACATTGTGTTGTAGTTTCTATTCTATAATACTAAAAATACCAATGCATGAGTAACATAAAAATACACACTGTATTGCAGTTTCTACTATATAAGATTAAAGATGCAAATGTGAGAGTAATATAAAAATACACACTGAGTCATAGTTTCTATTCTATAAACCTAAAGGTACTAACGTAAGAGTAACATAAAAATACACACAGTATTGCAGTTTCTATTATATAAGCTTGAAAATACAAATAGTAACATAAACATAAACAATGTGTTGCACTTTCTATTCTTAATTATAAACCTAAAAAATGTCGAAATAAGAGTAACATAAAAACACAGACTCTATTGCAGTTTCTATTATGTAAGTCTAAAAACACCAACATAAGAGTAACATAAAAATACACACTATGTTGCAATTTCTATTCTATAAACCTAAAAATACACAATGTCTTGCATTTTTCTATTGTATAAATCTAAAAATGCCAATATAAGAGTAATATAAGAAGTCACATAATATAAAGGACTTCGATCAAAGTCACCAAATTCGAGAATTAAACCCAACTCCTCGATAAAAATTTGAATCTATATCAACTTTTCTATTCTCTTTATCCCACTTTCTCTTTCCTCTCTTGGCCATCTATAATATATATTCTAATAGGTACAATACTCATAGAAAAAATAGGTACATTACTTTGTATGTTACTCATACAAAAATACATATTCTAATATTAGTTACAATACTCATAGAAAAAATAGGTACGTTAATTAGGTACAATACTCGTAGAAAAAATAGGTACTTTACTTTGTATGTTACTCATACAAAAATATATATTCTAGTATAGATACAATACTCATAGAAAAAATAGGTATGTTAACTAAATGATACTATGCAACAACAACAAAAAAGAGAAACAAAAACGTAAAAAAAATATATAGCTCGAATAAATGAATTTTTTGTACCTATTATGTAAGAAAATAGGTACATTATTTCCATACAAAAATAGGAATGTTACTTTGTAATTGAAATTTTTTCTACACTTTTTATAAATTAAAACCATATTTACAAAAATAGCATACCTATTTTTCATTATTTATGGTCTGTCCATTTGATTTGGAGTAAACATATTTCAGTTTGGGTCTAGAATGAGGGAATTTTGGGTTTGAATGTGGGTATTGAAGGCTGGAATTTGGGGATGATTTGATTGGAGAGAATTGTTGGAAAGCCTGGGTTAGTCTTGGGGGAGAGAGAGAGAGAGATTGAGAGGCATAGAGAAGAAAGATTTTTATTTATTTGTAAACCGCGTATCCTTCTCGTATAATGTATAGCCTAGACTTGGATTGAGGTCAGGCCATCTCTAGTTATAGGGCTAAATGTAGTCCAAGCCTAAATATTTAGTCCTCCAAAATATTAATTTTTTAAAGAATAGTGCAGGGCCAAATTTTTCCATCTCCAGCCATGCATGGCTATATTTTAGGGTTCTTCATATTTTATTATTTTGAGAAAAACTATGGTATAACACTCATACATTCCACAACTATGTATTGTTTAATTTAATTAAACTACTATTTAAAGACAATATTCCATCACCAATAATTTTTTATAATTTTTTTAAACAACACTTGAAAACATTAAAAAGGTGACCACATTTTCTTTTTTAATTTTAATAAAAAGGATGGGTTTCAATGGTCTGACCTTCAACGGCCATGACCAGTAATTTTTTATAATTTTTTTACAAATTGTAAACATTTAAAAAGGTGACCACATTAAAAATTAAAAATAAAAAGGTTGGGTTTAAATGGTCTGACCTTCAATGGTCATGACCAATAATTTTTTTATAAATTTTTCTTAAACAACACTAATTGAAAACATTTAAAAAGGCTTTTAAAAATATATCGATGACGACAGCGCTTTTATTGTTGGCGGTTGGATATGCATTTGCACGAGATGATTCATACTCTTGCTCACACCTAATAATTTATCTTCTTCAAAAGCACATGCATGGGGCCCATAAAAAATTTGTCCTAAAGCTGACCTAAATGTGGCCCGGGTGGAGGGCTAAAGGGCCAAATGTGGCCCTCCAAATTTGGCCAAAATTTTGTCTAGCCCATGGCTGGAGATGGGTTTTGCATTATTTTAGGACTATATTTGGGATATAGCCCATGACTGGAGATGGCCTTATGACCTATACCAGATCTTCCGGGTTGAGATGCTCTCCGTAGAAGACCTGCACACTTGGAACAGCTATCAGAATAGGAGCGAACTGAAGAAGAGAACCAACAGAAGCATGGAAGAGATGTGGAGGCTCTTCATGGTTTTATCTCTCTAGCTATTTTGAAGAATACGGATTATGGATACATCTGAGGGAGGCGATCTTGTTTATATTTGTGGGAGCAAATATTTTTACCTCCAATCACAACGCACCATGTGGAAAAGAAGATTATCTCTTAAATTAATTAATTGAACCAGTTTTTCTGGCCAATTAATTAATAGAGATAAATATCTGAATTAATATGATATTATCTTTCTTTAATAAGTTCCACGGGCAGAGAACATTCATGCATATGCGTTGGTTAGCCTAGGATCAGCATTGGACACCCAGTTCAGACGCTCCATCCTGGTCGAACACCTTGACCGGCCAAGCATCGAGTAAATAGAGCCAATTGACTCAATGCAGATCGATGAAAACCCCAGCTGGCAAGACCTCATCATCGACTACTTAGTGAATGGAAATTTGCCAACGGATAAGTCCGAAGCTAGGAAGGTCCAATAGAAAGCCGCGAGATACTACATGTAAGGTGACAAGCTCATCCATAGATCATACTCCGGCCCTCATCTCACTTGCATAAAATACCCTCAAACACTTGAGGTCCTCTGCAAAATTCACGACGGCGAGTGCGGCAACCACTCTGGGGGGCACTACTACAAAAAAGCAAAAAGACGACGGTAAATCACCGTCGTGTATTCGATTTTTCAATGGTCGTGGAATCCACCGTCATCTTTTCCCTCATATACCACGACGCTAAATCACCGTCGTTGTTAAAATATACAACGTCATCAACAAATACAAAACGACGTCTTTGTACTGCAAAAAGATCTAAAAAAGCAGTCGAGGATGAGAATAGACGACCAACTCTCTAAAAAAACCGTCGTTAAAAAGGAAAAATATGACACATATTAAGAGAACAAGGCCGCAAGATAGACATACAACGACGGAAATAAAAAAACGACGCCGTTAAATATCATTTTCATGACAATAAAAAATTTGACGTCTTTAAATACATTAGAAGACGACGTTATTGATACCTACTACGTCGCATATATAAAAACAGCCGTCGTAAAATTAATTTTCCACTTCGATTTTTCGATAAAAGATGACGTGGAAATAGTTGTCAGTGTCATTATTTACGACGTATGTATTTATTGAGTAGACGTTGAAAAACGAAACAACGTTGGTTACAAATATATGAGAGTCGTATTACAAAATTTATACGTCATATTTTCAGAAACAAACAACGACGATAAATATTAGACGTTGTTAAATAAAACAACGTCGGAAAACAATAAAAACAGACGTGTTTAGTCTGCTAAAGTTCTAGAAAATAGTCGAGGATGAGAATAGACGACCAACTCAAACAAATCACCGTCGTTAAAAAGGAAAAATATGACACATGTTAAAAGAACAAGGCCGCAAGATATACATACAACGACGACAACTAAAATTTTACGCCGTTACATATAATTTACACGACAAGAAAAAATATGACGTCTTTAAATACATGAGAAGACGACGTTATTGAAATATACTACGTCTCTTATTTACAAACAACCGTCGTGAAATAAATTTTCCACTTCGATTTTTCTAAAAAAGATGACGTGGAAATAGTTGTCAGTGTCATTATTTACGACGTATGTATTTATACAGTTGACGTTGAAATGCGAAACAACGTCGGTGGCATTTATATAGTCGACGTTGTATTTATATCTATCATCATTACTCACGACGCACTTAATAATATAGACGACGTTGAACTTCTAAACAACGTCGGTTCCAAATAAATGAGAGCCGTATTACAGAACATATAGACGGCGTTGATTATGATGAGAGCCGTATTACAAATAACGTCGTTTAATTGTTATTAGACGGCGGTTATAATGAATTTCCGTCGGAATTCATTTCGTTCCTCTTCGTTTATAAAAGAACTTGCGACGTGGAAAATGTATGATGACGTCGTATTTTTTAATGTTCAGATTATATATCTCGTTTTTTAGACGTCGGTATTATGGGATTGGAGTCGTGTTATTTTGAATTACATGGCGGTTCTTAATCCTTCCCCGGCGTGATATCCTGAATAATTGCTTCACAATTGCGTCGTGGTTCTTCATTGTTACGTTGCTTTAAGACGTCGGTAAATATGCTGAATAACTGGTTCACAATAACGTCGTGTTTTATTTGAACGTAGAAAGTGAAGAAATCACATTACAATATATTACAAAATTAATGTCATACACTGCCAATTACATAAGCATCATTCAATCCATATATCTTCACACCCATCTCGAATATTTTGACCGCCTAACTCAGCCACCAGTTCATCAAATGTGTCAACATTTGGCATCCCTCTAGTAAATGGCTCACACTCAATTATCACATCACCTAAGACTTCATCACCAATAACATCATTATATTCTCTATTAGGCATTGATAACACTACCGACCAACCACGATGCATCGGGTCGTCAACAAAAAATATTTGTTTGACTTGAGAAGCCAAAACAAATTGGTCATTCCTATGTCCAATTTTACTCAAATCTACAAGGGTAAATCCAAGTTCGTCGACTACAAGACCAGAACTATCTATCCAATCACACCTAAAGACTGGGATTGTAAACTTTTGGTAGTCAAGGTCCCAAATTTCTTGAATGACACCATAGAAACCCATATTTGAGAGAATTGGGTTTTTATCCTTGGCACTAGCAACTTGCATGGTATGTGCAAGTAAATAAACTCCACTATTTTGAGTTGTCCGCACATCATCTTGTGCCTTGATATTGAATTTAATACCTTTAATAAGATAGCTCCTATATAATGGCACTGACATGTTTGGACCAGCTGCTAGCCACCTTAAATTTTCTGATACGCCATGATTGTCTTCCTCAAGTTCACTTTGAACCTGCAAATTAATCATAACTTAATTCAATCTAACATATAAATAAGAAGAAAATTAAAAGAGAAATATTTATTCAACAATATATACCTTGAAGCGTAGCCATTGAATGAAAGTGCTATTGTGCTTATCCTGCAGCCACTTTGTTCTCTTTCTAAATTTTGGATAAGCAGTCTTGATGTGAATCATATGTTGCCTACATGACACGAAAAATTCAAGCATTACGGTCCTAAATATAGAAGATAAACATAAGAAATAATTTAAAATGGAAACTTAAAGAATAAAGCTCATACGTACTCGATATAAGGTAGGACTTCCTCCGTATTCTCCAAGACATATAGATGTGCTTGATTCAACAGGTCCTGATCAACTACGCTCACTGTGCAACCTGATAATGGCTTTGAAAGTCCCATCTTTTGGCTTGAAGGCACTCCAACTGTACTAGCATCAGATAAATGCTGAGTACAACACTCTACCGCTTCTTCAGCTATATACCGCTCAGCAATGCAACCTTCGGGACGAGTACGATTCTGAACATACCCCTTCAGCACTTTCATATATCTTTCAAACGGATACATCCACCTAAAATATACTGGCCCACATAGACGAACTTCTCTGACAAGATGTACTACTAGATGAACCATGATATCAAAAAATGAAGGGGGAAAGTACTTCTCAAGCAAACACAGAGTAACTACTACATCTTCTTCCAACTTATCTAGCTTGGAAACATCAACAGTCTTTGCACATATAGCATTGAAGAAGAAGCACAAACGAGTTATTGCATACCTTGCAGGCTTCTCCAAAACAGAACGAATTGCCACAGGGAGCAATTGTTGCATTAAGGTATGACAATAATGTGATTTAAGGCCAAGAAGTCTTGAATCTTGTAAAGATACAAGATTTTTAATATTTGAAGAATAACCTTCAGGGACCTTCATACCATAGAAAGAATTGCAAACCTCTCTCTTCTCTGCTCTTGACAAATTCCAAGGCCCAGGAGGCAAACGAGTACGTCTTTCTCCATACTCGGGTTGCAAATCAGTTTTGACCCCCATGTTCAATAAATCTAATCGAGCAGCAATCCCATTTTATTTTTTCCAGGGATCTCCAGCAATGTACCAATGATACTATCGCAAACATTCTTCTCAATGTGCATAACATCTAGGGCATGCCTTACAGGAAGGTATTTCCAATACTCGAGATCAAAGAATATTGATTTCTTCTTCCAACAAACTCTGTCACCATTTTCAACCATATGCAGCACTTCTTCTCCGGTTAATGGCTCGGGAGGTATGCCATATTCAGGTTTCCCGTTAAAAGCTGCACGTTGCCTCCTATATGGATGATTGATTGGTAACCATTTTCTATGCCCAATGTAACAAATTTTGTGGCCATTTTTCAACCTGTGACTAGGTGTATCATCGCCGCATATTGGACAAGCTTTATATCCTTTAACAACACAACCAGATAAGTTTCCATAGGCGGGGAAATCATTAATTGTCCACATTAATGCAGCTCTGAGTGTAAAGTATTCTCCATTATGTGCATCATACACTCCTCTAATCCCAACCCACAAGGATTTTAAATCATCAATCAAAGGCTCCAAGTAGACGTCTATATCATTTCCGGGTTGTTTAGGACCGGAAATCAATAAGGTTAACATCATGAACTTTCGTTTCATGCACAGCCATGGAGGGAGATTATATGTAACTAAGATAACCGGCCAACAACTATATCTGCTACTTAGAGAACTGTGGGGATTGAATCCATCAGATGAAAGAGCCAATCTCAAGTTTCTCGGCTCATTACCAAACTCAGGCCATTTATCATCAAGAAGTTTCCAAGATGGGGAATCCGCCGGATGAGACATCTGACCGTCAATTGATTTTCTAGCAGCATGCCACCAAGTCAAACTCTTAGCTGTCTCATGTGATTGAAACATCCTTTTAAACCTTGGAATTGGGGGAAAATACCACACCACCTTCGCTGGCACACCCTCTTTCAAGATTGAATCTTTGCCTTCCTTCCACCTTGAGATACCACAAGTAGGACAATTAGTTGAATCCTCATACTCCTTCCTATACAAGATGCAATCATTGGGGCATGCGTGCATTTTCTCATAACTCAGCCCCAATGCACACAAAGTCTTTTTAGCCTCATACATGGAGGTTGGTATTGTATTTCCTTCTGGAAGCAAATCGCCTTGAAGTATCAATAATTCTGTAAAACAGACATCACTCATCCCATGTTTTGCCTTCAAATTATACAACTTCACTAATGCCGATAACTTCGTGTACTTTCTACAACCAGGGTACACTGGTTGATCTCCATCCCCAATCACATTGGCAAACTCATACGGATCCGAACCAAAATCACCAAAATCATTATCATCCATATCAATTTCTTCAGACACAAAACTGTACCTACTATGGCCATCATCTTCTTCAACATTTCTACTAGCATTAGTAGTTGCTTCCCAAGGTTCTCCGTGAAATGTCCAATTCTTATAGCTTTGGTCAATTCCATTAAAGTATAAGTGATCCCTTATAATTCCAACCCCAAACAACTTCAAATTAACACATTTAACACATGGACAACGGATATGTGTTGTAGTTAGAAGATTTTCTACAGCAAAGTTCAAAAATGCTTCCACCCCAAATTCATATACCTTCGATCTTCTATCCGAGTGCATCCATGACTTATCCATCTCCGACACTATAACCTATTATCTATAATAAAGTGAAAATACAGGCAATGACCATCACTATAGCAGATTATACAATGATCTAATCGCAAGTAATACACAACAGAGACGATGGGTTTTAAACAAAAACAGACGTATTTGGCATATATAGACGACGGATTTTCAACAGACGTCGTCTATTATAAGTAATACAAACGACGGTTTATGAAAAAACCGTCGTGTATAAGTAATACAACGACGGTAGTTTAAAAAAACCGTCGTGTAATCGTCGTCGTATGCCTTAAAATTCGTCGTGTCTCAGTTTATTTTCAAGAACACAAAACCCATTAAGAACACAACATATATATGAAACCAAGCAAGAAACCAACATATACATGAAACCAAGCATGAAAATAATAAATCCATTCCCAATTCAACATAACATAGGGTGATTAAAAGATACGACAAAATTAAATCCATTCCCAATTCAACATAACAGATAATGTAATCCATGAACCCATTAAACAGAAAATCCATGAACCCATACCTATAAGCACATTATTAACAGATCGCAAAGCATACACATAAAACCCTTTAACAAAACAACCTAATATAACTCGAATCGTTACTAGAATCATCACTCGAATCCCCATCTTCATTATCAGTTTCTTCCTTCGTAGGTACTATTTGCTCCCCATCATTTTCTCCATAGCGGAAAATGACAAGATCAAATAAAGGTGTACTTTTGCTGGAAATCATTTGGAAGTTGGTGATCTGTGTCTTTTTGTGTTGATTTCCAGCAAAAGTACACCTTTATTTGATCTTGTCATGAACCCATTAAACAGAAAATCCATGAACCCATACCTATAAGCACATTATTAACAGATCGCAAAGCATACACATAAAACCCTTTAACAAAACAACCTAATATCATTCAATGAATTTACAAGGGGAAGATAGGGTTTGTACTTACAGGTTGGACGAGCTCACAGATTCGACGGAGCCTGGAGAGTGCAACTTTTAATTAGAGCAGAAGTGAGAGAGCGAAATGTTATGTCGCGCGAAATCTGAAAATTTTAGGTTTCAGGGTTCGAAGTATAAGAATAAGAGCCAAATCTAAAACAATTTAGGTCGCGCGAAAATTTTTAGAGTTCGCGCGTTTTAAAACGTCGAAAGAAAAACCAAGGCGAAAGTTCTACAAGTACCGACGTAAATTTAATATTCCACGACGGAAACTTCATTTTTCGAATTAAGAACGTAAGGCCGTTCATTTTGAAGCTTCATTTTTCGGATTAATTTTAAATTTATTTTGAATTTTTTATATAACGACGACTGAAAAACCACGTCGGTGTTAAGAAATTAAAGACGTTGTAAATTATATAAACCGACTTACATATTAAAATGACGTCGTTTAAAGAGTAAACCATGTCGTATGTTTTTCTGTACGACGTAAAATATGTATTCCACGACGCAACCACCGTCGTTAAAAATTAATACCCTAAACCCATAAAACTAAATTATACAATTTAAAAAATTAAGTTTATAAAAGGTTTTATGGTTTTAAAGCCTAACATATACCCTAGACTACCCAAAAATTATACTTTAAAAATAAACCCCAATAAATAACAACCCTAATCTCTAAACCCTAGACTCTAAACCCTAAACCATAAAACTAGAAGTGATTTTATGACTCATCAAAACAATTTTGTTTTGGATGGTCATTTAAAATTTTTGTTATTCAAAATGAATTTTTTCAAGGTTTATGTGGAAGAAAATATATCAATGACTTCATAGGAGATGACTTTTCAATTTTCTGATTTATTTTAAATTTATTTTGAATATTTTGATATAAAAATAATAAAATATTCTTACCACAACAACAAACCACGTCGGTGTTAATAAATTGTAGACGTTGTAAATTGTAATAGACTACTAAGTCGTTAAAATGACGTCGTTAAAATGAGAAACCATGGCGGCTATTTACCTATACGACGTAAAATATATATATCAACGACTTAACCGCTGTCGTTACATAAACGTCGTCGATGATACCCTGAACCTTTAAGAAATTGAAGATGTTGTAAACCATAAACGACTCAATTGTTCAAAGAACGTCGTCTAACTATATTTTTACGTCGTATTTGTTTAAAACACGAAACAACAAAATACGACGGTTTTTGACTTTATTAGGTCGTTGGAAAAGTATTACACGTCGGTTAAGCAATTTGTATGTTTGTTTTTTTTTTAATTTAAGAAAACCTCAACAAATTTTTACATTACATATTATAGAGAAAATTTGTACATTATACATAAATATCAAGTGTTCAATAATTGCCCTGTTTAATAATTTGGAAAACAAACTCTGCCCATTCATTCCGGACTTCATCAATGGCTTCTTGGGGGTATGAAGCTTCCTGGTTTCCCTTGGCATACTGCATAAACAATGACTATTAGGGTTTATAAATAAAAAGAAATTCAATCACAGACGACGATATTTTTCATAACCGACGTAGTATATCCATTCAACGACGTTAATTTTACATGACCGTCGTTGATAATACAAAAAACGACGTGAAATGTATGAAGGTAATTTCTTCTTACCTTATTCTCAAACCCCAAGGAAGGATCCATGATGATGTCCCTCATGAAGCGCATCACATAATACCCGCATTCGACATTGCTGGGTTGCTTTGGTGTGCCTGAGAGAGTTTTCCAAATTACATTTTTACGTCCTACTCGGCCTATGTGGGTATTATATATTTTTAAAGCACTGTTCACGATGTTTTTCGCCTCTTCGTCGACCACACGATGACCTGGCAGAGGATCCAGAAAATAGACGGTCTCCTTCTTTGCTCTTACAATCAGCAAGATCCAATGACGGCTGCACAAAATTAATATAAAAACGACGGTTATTTACAAAAACGACGTATTATAGTATTTCACACGACGAAATAAAGTAGATAACGACGACATTATACATTTATCACGACGACAAATAAATACCGACGTGGTTAGTAGTTTCAAACGACTAAATTAAATAAAACACCGACGTGGTTAGTTTATAATCTGTCATTTATTGAAAATCATAAAAACACAATCCTAAGGAGACTAACCCTGGATTGTAAGGCATCATGAAAAGCTGTTCACCGTCTGTCTTCTGAAGTCGAGCTGCTACCAGTCGTGATCTTTCAGTTATTGTGCCAGAGTTGGCACTAACTGTAGCAGGGTCGATAAAGCCAACCATGCTGCACATATTGGCTTATTTCAAAACATCGTGTAAGTACCTAAATACATAAAATAATATAAACAAGTCAGCACAAAAAAACACGACGGTTATGTATAAAAAAACGACATATTATAATATTTCACACGACGTACTGAAATAGATGAGGACGTTATAATATATTTATCACGACGGTAGTTAGTTAAGACGACGTGGTTAGTTAGTTAAGACGACTCAATATATAAACCAACGAGTTATTATCTTAGAAGTACAAACCTCATATATACAGCCAATACAGTAGCTCCAATTTCTTCCATGCCTGCAAATTGTGTAATATCTTCAGGCAGGAGGAAGGTATCGCGCTCACCACCAAACACCTCCTTATCAATTGTAAATTGGAGTGTCTTATCCTCAGGCAGGAGTGTCGTTTCCACAAAACGACAAAGGGTTTTTAAAGAAGATGGCGCCTCCATATTTGAATAATCACCAACTTCAATAACCTGTTTAAAGAAATAAAAAAAATGACGTGGTAATTCAATAAAGACGACGGTTTTATGAATAAAGCGTCGTCTGAAACCATTTAAACGACGGTGCAAAAACCGTCGTTTAAATATTTTATTACGTCTTAAAAAAAGTCCACCGTCTAAGTTTTAAACAAACGACGGATTAAATAAAAATATCGACGTCTGAAATTTTGAAAAACAAATAAAAAAGGCAAGTGTCGTCATGCTTTTCTTCATCTTCTTTCTCCTTTTCTTCTTCCTTCTCTTCATCTCTTTTTTCTTCTTCCTTCTCTTCATCTGGCTGATGTTTCCCCATTTTGGCAGTATCATCCTCCAAATGTAGGGATCTCACATCACCTCCAGAGCAGCTAGCTTTGTCAGACATTGGATTTTTGGGGCTTTGGCTAATTCTTGGTTTAAGCATGCTTGGATCAAAATTGGAAATTAATTGGGAAAGCTGACTCAGGAAATGCTCCCTCTCAGCCTCTACCAATTGTTTTGTCCTAGCCTCCATCCTTAAGGCCTCTTCCCTTGCCTTAGCCTCCATCTTTTTAGTCTCTTCTTGAAGGAGAACTCTTAAACTGTCCTTCAAACGGTCGTCAAAGCTCAACCTCTGTGGTTTGGGCAAATTGAAATATTGCCTTGGGGAAACACCAGCACCAACTCCCCTCAGTCTGCCTGGATGCTCGGGGCCCAAAGCCATGGTCAGCACATCATTGCTGCCATCTACTCTGACTTTGCCTTCCGAGACTTGTTTCTGCAATTCATCCTAAAAAAAGATAAACAAAAAAACACACGACGGTTATTTATGTACAAACGACGTATTATATAATTTCACACGACGCAATAACGTATAAACCGACGTTATTATAACTTATCACGACGGTAGTTATACCGACGTGGTTATTTATTTAAAACGACGAAATGAATAAACAACCGACGTCTTATGCTATAATTAAAGATAACAGAGTAGTGATTCCTATTTAGACCGTTAACGACGTTTTTAAAAAATTTTCGACGTGGTAATATCATTCACACGACGCGAAAATGAACCACCGACGTCTTATGCTGTAATTACAGAAAACATAGTAGTGATTCCTATTTAGACCTTTAACGACGTTTTTAAAAACTTTTCGACGTGGTAATATCATTCACACGACGAAAAATATAACATACGACGTAATAAGAATAATTCACAGTTTAATAAAAATTTAAAACAGAGTGAGTAGGCTTACAATTAATTTTGCTTTCTCTGCCACCTTTGGATCAGGGATGTTACCATGTTTGTCCTGTCTAGCTCTCTTCCATAAGGTAGATCGATCAATTTCTACCCCAGGCATGGTTTCCTCCAATTGATCCTCCAATCCAGCATATCCTTTTCGAGACAATCGATGATTGTACTCGAGTTTCTCCCTAATCTGTGCATGTTGAGAATGCACAGACTCAAAATCTTTGGATAGCCTTGAAGCTACAAAGGCATCCCATTGTGCTTTCTCTATGAATTTATATGTTTCAGGGGGTTGGCTTAATTTCTCCCTGTCATTGGTGTATGGAAGGATATAATGCCTCGTTAGTGTAGACTTGAAATCCTTCCATTTCTTGGAAGCAGAAGCTAAAACAGAGGTCTTGCCCCCTTGGCCTACGACAAAAGCCATGTCAACTGCTTCCCAAATCTGCTCCTTTATATCCTTGGGGATTTGGGACCATTTCTTGTCCACAAGTGGGATCTTGGAGCGTGCCAAGACACCAATATACGACTGCATCTCAATATGTGCTTGGCCAACACCTTTCCCCCTTTTATTGTACTCAACAATTGGCCTCAGTTTCTGAAGCTTTCTCTTCACAACACGAGGCATTGTGCTCATACCTCGACCAGTCTTTGAATCATCAGAGATTGTTGTCTGGCTGGTTTGTTCTGTCTCAGCAGATGATGAAGCAAACTTCATCTTCTTCGAAAACTTCATCTCCTTCGAAGACTTGTCTTGAGGAGCTACCATTCCAAGCTTCTTGGAGCCAGAATCCTTAGTTTGTTGTTGAGAAACCATTTTAACAGACAAAACTGCAAGTGAAAATATTTCAGGAAAACATTAAGAACACAAACGACGGTATTAAAAAAATACGACGTATGATATGATTTTAGACGACGCAATGAAATAATCTCAGACGTAATAAATGTTTAAAACCATTATTTATATAACGTCGTGGTATATATGTTCACACGACGTCAATAGTAATACACCGTCGTGGTAAACTATTATTTATATAACGTCGTGGTATTTATGTTCATACGACGTCAATAGTAATACACCGTCGTGGTATTAACATTCACACGACGTAAAACAATAAGATATTTTGTCGTCTATATTAGATACCAACCCTAGTTTCTTTTTCTTTATATTTTATCAAATAAGGGAAAAACAAAAACCATTGTTCAGAGAAATCAAACCTGCAATTAAACAAGCATATAAAAAAAGACTATTATTTTAAAAACAACTTTGTCAATTTTCAGACGACGCTAGAACAACTGACGAACCGTCGTGGTCTACCGTCGTCTTATTTAGTTGAGGTAGTTGTCTTCAAAGTTGGAAACTTTCCCTCTTTGTCTGTATATTTTATCAAACTTGGAAAGAAGTAAAATGATTTTGGCCAGAAAAAAGGTAAAAAGATTTTTCAAACGTATGAGCATGCAAAACAGTAACCAAAATAGTGAAAATGAAAGCTTACCTTTTGCGTGCAATGAAAGCAAGAGGAAGAGGAAGATGATCGATGTTTAAGTTCAGAGACGACGAAGAAGACGAGAGGAAGACGATGAGAAACTCGAAAAGGTTTCTCTGGGAGATTGAAATTTTTAATCGGGTTTGGAAACAGTGCATGTGTAAGTCGAAAAGTTGCTTACATATAAAACCATTTCAAAAAAATAATACGGCGGTTACATTTAACTACGTCCTTTTTAACTAACACGACGCAATATTTTTCGTTCGACGTGGAATCATTTCATTTAACGTCGTTAGGTTTAATATAACCGACGTGGATTTTAATTTTTAAATTATGAATAGAATTTTTTTTCCCGTGACCTTTCAGTTTATTTTTCAATTACAGTGCGTTATAAATAGAGTTTTTTTTCCGGAGGAAATTTAAAACGAAGGAAATTAATATTCTGCAATATGTAAAGTTTCTTTTTTGGATGACAGATTTAAATAAAATAAGAATATAAAAACAACTAATGTGTAAGTCAAGTAGACGAAAAGTTGCTTACATATAAAACCATTTCAAAAAAATAATACGGCGGTTACATATAACTACGACGTATAAATTACAAAATACGACGGTACATTTAACTTCGGACGTGGTAAATAAATACGACAGTAGTTTGTAGGTACCGTCGTAGTAAACTCAAAAATTAAAGTACATAAGTAATAACTCGCGTCATGGTAGATTATTTAATACGTCGTTTTTATTAATTTACCGACGTGGATTCCTGTAATATACGTCTATCATACCGACGTTGATTTTACAATTTAAACGGCGGTTGTTTTGTAAGGACCGCCGTTGGTTTTAAAAATTTATTCTATAAATTTGTCGCTTTCATTCATTTTCGGTTTACATTTAAGGTTCCAAGTTCTTCCTCTCTTACTCGCATCAAATATATGTCCACAAGAAGAAGCTTGTCAACTAGCCTTCTCACTTCCTTGATCAAGCCTGATAGGACACTTAGTGCTTCTGAATACTCCTTGCTTTCCATCAAAAGAGATGCAAGCCTGGCCTCCACTCGCTGTCGAAGGAAAGTTCGCTTCTCAGGGAAATCTGAAGATCAGATGTGCCTGATCCTCTCCTTGATTTTCTTGCCTAAGAAGATCCGTCGGATTTGTGATAGCCTCTTCCTTTATCCGTAGAGCTTCAGAAGAAGAAGATGGGTTTCAAGAATGCGATAAAGAATAGAAATGGCTTCAGATGGCCTCTAAAGCATGAGCAATTGAATCAGTAGTTTCTGGGAGATATGATGAAGACATTGTCAATGCTTTGAACTACACAAGTCCTGCAGAAAGATATGTTAAAGAAACTGAAACAACGGCGGTTTTCTGTTCTACCGTCGTCTTTTATCGTCGTCTATATTAAGTTAAGATGGCGGTAGATTTATAATTACCGACGTAGATTATTTTGTTAAACGTCGTTAAGTGTACTACAACCGACGTGGATTTTAATTTTAAATTATAAATAGAGTTTTTTTTCCCGTATTCTTTCAGTTTTAGTTTTCAATTCCAAAGCGTGATAAATAGATTTTTCTTTCCCGAGGAAATTTAAAATAAGGGAAATTAATGTTCTAGAATTTGTAAACTAACACGACGCAATATTTGCAAATCTGTGTCATCTGTTAAGATTATGATGTGGAACAGAGTTCCATCTGGTAAGATTTCGTAACCCTTGGGATCTCAGACAAATCTGATTATGTCGGCGGTGTTCTATATAAACCGTCGTGGTTATTTCAATTCTTGTCATTAAGTAGATCTACCGACGTAGGATAAGAAAATCAAAGAAATAAATTGTTAACAAAAATTCTTATTAAGACGACCGTTAAAATTAAAGGTACGACGTATAAAATGAATAAATACGACGATAAATTTTATTGTACGATTTAAAGATAACGTCGTAGAACTATACGAGAATGACGTCGTTATATTTATATTTTCCGTCGTTGTAAATTAATTTAATACGGCGATATTTTGTATTTTAAAGCCGTGGATTTGTTTGTAATTATACGGCGTCTTATACGAAAACCTCGTCGTGTTATTTTATGAGTAAAAACGGCAGTTTTTATTGAAATCGTCGTCTTTACTTTCTACGTCGGTCGATTCATAACTTCTGCCGTTCTTTGTTGGCATTGATTTTACACTGCGGAAATCTGTTTCAAATAGACGTCGGTTGTTTAATTATGTACGTCGTTGTTTTTGAACAGCCATTTGAAACTCCATTTTTTAGTTGTCTAAGGTTGTATTACACGACGGTGTTTTTAGAACCGTCGTCTTTTTATAAACCACGACGGTTTTCACTTAGACCGTCGTTGTTTTCTGGTCGTCTTTTTCACTTTTTGTAGTAGTGGGGCAGGTCACTTACCCAGAAGGCTCTAAACATAGGCTATTTATGGCCTACCATACACCATGATTCTATTGAATATGTCAAAAGATGTGATTGCTACCAAAGGTACAAACCAGTTCCTAATCTTCCTGCTGAAGTCTACCATCTGCAGAACAGTCTGTGGCCTTTCATGCAATGGGCCATTGACTTAGTAGGCCCCATGCCACCGGCACCTGCCAAAAAAGAAAAGATGATCGTCGCCACTGATTACTTTACTAAATGGATCAAGGCCGAAGCTCTATCCTCTACTAAAGAAGTAGATGTGGAACGATTTATTTAGAGAAACATTATCTGCCGGTTTGGCTGCTCACAATCACTAGTTACCGACAATGGCTCACAATTCATCGGCAAGTAGATCACCGCCTTCTTCAAAAAAATACACAGTTGCCCATAAGCAGCGTCCTTCAAGAGACGCAGGGTGCACTAGGAATTTCCTAAGGAAAGTATCCAGGTTCCTATCTATTTTCTAAGAGGGGCAGGGTAGTCATACAGTTGTCCATAAGCAGTGTCCTAAGGAAGACGCAGGGCGACGACCAGAAGCGTCCTTCGGGAGACTCAGCCCTCAAAGCAACGTCCTAAGAGAGATGCAGGGTACGCCAGGAATTTCTTAAAAGGAGGTCTCCATGCTTCCTGTGAGAAGTATCCAGGTTCCTATCCATTTCCTAAGGGAGGTAGGATAGTCAAACAGTTGTCCATAAAAAGCGTCTTAAGGGAAATGCAGGGCAACAACCAGAAGCGTCCTTCGGGAGACGCAGCCCGCAAAGCAGTATCCTAAGGGAGTTGCAGGGTGCGCCAGGAATTTCTAATAGAGGTATCCATATTCCTATCTCTTTCCTAAGGGGGGCAGGATAGTCATATAATTTTCCATAAGCAAAGTCCTAAGGGAGACGCAGGGCAAGGACTAGAAGCGTCTTAAGCATTCTCCAAAAAATGCAGAATACGCCCGGAGTCCCTCAAGGGGGACCCTGGCTTTTGCCAAAATCTTAAGGGAAATGTACAACTAATACACTTGCCAGTTACTCAAGCAGTTTGCAAGACAATATGCAAATTGAAGTTGAAAAAATAAAGACTGAAATTTCCATAGCAAAGTGACCGGCCGGCCAAGTTCAAAAAAAAAAAAAAGATGGTCAAACAAGACCAATTGTTCTAAACAAAGAGCAGACTACAAAAGCTGAAAAGAAATAAAGAAGTCTTCATCTACTCCGAGACGCCAGTAGGAGATCTCTGATCTGCAGCCTCTTCCGCATCCGCCTGATCAGCCACGCTCTCAGCAGCTCCATCTGCCTAATCTGCGACATCTACCACCACCTCTTTTTTTGAAGCAGAAATGTTGCTTCCTTTTGTTTTTCCAAGGAAAGACTTGAGAAAGTACCAAGATTGCCAGCCTGACGGATTTGATCAACCAGCTCAGCACAAGTGGATGGACTTGACAGAGAGTTCGTCTTAAGCAAATTAGACACGCCTGCATCCCCTGCAAGGCTGGACTTGTCCACCTTGGAATCAGCTGCTAATTTTGAAGAAGAACCTTTCGCTCGAGTAGATGACTCTCTCACCTTCTTAGAAGCCACCATCCTCACCTCCAAAGGAGTCAACAATGATGAATCAACTCCAAGCTTGGCTGCTCGTCACTTAACAGTTGGATCATGATGGTTGGGTAGATGAGCAAACCTCCTAGTTCAACCTCCATCCTTTGATTGGTGTAGATGACCCAAACTTTGGAGAAGAACATCTGCATCTCTTTACCTCCCAGCAAGTGAACTAGATCACGCACGGACCACTTCATGGAGCAGATCACGATCTCCAAGCTTGTCTGCAAGAGGCATGAGTGGAACATCCTTGATATTGCGCATACCGCCAATCTTCTTACTATCTGCACCAATGAAATGTTTAACTCTAGCTGATGACGGAGGAACAACTCTTACTTAAGTCTTCTCAGCAAAAAGGATCATTGGCTTCTTCCTCAATAGGACACATCCTTCACCAGCAAAGTCGCAGCTTCATTTCTTGAAGACTTGACATCAGCCTTCCTTTTAGAGGATTACCAGAGTCCGAACCATTATGCTTCCATCTCTCAATACCCTGGGCAGAGGGCAGACCACCAACTTTCTCCCGATACTCACTCAGCAGCAACCAGTGGCCACCGCCGCTCCAACTGTCTTCGGCCGCCAGTCACAACGTCAACCAGCCTGGTCCCACCCAACTGGTTCTCGCCGTGAAAAAGAGAAGACAAAGAAAAAATATATGTGCTTGACTTATCTTGGAATGCACGGCAACTCCTCTCTTCGACAAGCAGTACAAATTCTCCAAGATCTTTCTCAAGCTAGAAAGTAGAAATGTTAAGTTTGCGATGTGAGAAAGAGTGAAGAGAAGCCCTGTATTTATACAAGTTGGACAACCCAGGTCAAGAAGGAATTGCAAGCTCATTCCTACTGAGAATTCAACTCCAAGAATAGTCAGAAGCACCAATTAGGAATCTGATCTACAAAGGGAGTCCAACACACAGAAGAAACCCCAGACACAGTTAGAGAGCCCGAAAAAAAAAATTCATCTCCTACATGCCACACAAGCGTCATGCAAAAGCTGGGGGCATTTGTGTGAGCAAATATTTTCTTCTCCAATCACAGCACTCCATGTGGAAAAGAAGATTATCTCTTAAATTAATTAATTGAACCAGTTTATCTGGCCAATTAATTAATAGGGATAAATATTTGAATTAATATGATATTATCTTTATTTAATAAGATAATATCATTAATTCATATATTATCCTAATAAAAAGAGATAATATCATTTAATTCAGATATTATCTTTATAAAAAGAGATAACATCATTAATTCAAATATTATCAAGTCCAACTCAATCCCTACGAATTTGGGCAGATAATAAACTCATCAAATTCTCTACGAAACCCTAGCCTTGAGGCTCCTATAAATAGACGACCTCATTCATCATTCAAGGTACATCTAAACCTACTCCTAATACCCGAGAAAAATACCTGAAGCTGTCTCCCTCTCCACTCTCCATATTTTCTCCACACGGCTCCAGCTGCCCGATTCACACCCTACATACAAACTATGTACCCTTTGTTTAGCTATTGTTTTCCTACATACACTCGAACTAACTTAGGCATCGTAGGGGCTTTAGCCAACACCCCTAGGTGTGGTCTATTTACTCCAATATTTTTTATAGGAATCGAGGAGGAGAGAGAAGGAAGATCGAAGGTTGAAGAATCTAGAAGCGAATATTCTCCCGTGAAATTATTTGCATAAACAATATTTATATATGCAAAAATCTCTTCAGAGCAGTAATTGGAAATTAGGATAACAGACCATATATAAAGAACATAGTTTTTTTCCCCTTTTTTTTTTAAGTTTTTTTTTTTTGGTCAACCGAGTCCATTAGTGTATAGGTAATATGAATCTTAATGCTCATTTATGTTTGTTTTCGGTTTCGAGTTGAAAATAATTCTTCATTCTTTTTTTTTCTTTTTTTCCAAAATTTCTTCGTTCATTGTACCAAATATACTTGGCTTTGAATAGATATTCTACAAATCAAACGTAAGATGTAATAAAAAAATTTTACTAGTATTTTTAATTTTAAAAATTTTAAAATTTTAAAAGTAAATTAAATGACGTGGCATGTTCATGCCACATCATGTGGTATACAAAATGTGGTAAGAGTAGCATTAGGCAAATAAGCTTTACCTAAACAGCTTTTAACTCAGAGTAATGCTACACTTACCACATTTTTATCCCACATTTCTATACCACATGATGTGGCATGTCCGTATTATATGCCACATCAATTAAATCAATGAAGTGTGTTTTAATTAAGGCAATTAGAAAAACAAATACTAGAATAAATTATAAAAGAAAAGAAAATATTTAATAATTTTAATTGATGGTTGTCCACCTCAGCTGTCACATGAAATGGTATACAGAGGTGGTATACAAATGTAGTAAGAGTATCATTATTCTTGCTGTATATATATACTAGCCCCTTGGCACGTGCTCACTCATGTGCCAATTGGTTTTCTTTTTTATTTTTTTATTTTTTATTTTTAGAATTAAGAAAAGTATGACCTATTATCTGATTTTGTTTTTAATTTTAATTTTTTTAATATGAAAAATGTGAATTTACCATATTATCCTAATTTAATTAATAATTTCTGTTCTTAATGTTTGAATTAACCAAGGGCATTTTCTGGTATTTTAAATGTTTTGGTTTTTTTTTTTTAATTAAGAAAAGTAGGACCTATTATCTGATTTTATTTTTATTTTTATTTTTTTAAATATAAAAAAATGTGAATTTACTATATTACTCTCATTTAATTATTAACTGGCTTGTTGGTGTCCTTCAGCTATACGGAGCCTTGTGGTACCGTCTTTCTGTTCAACGAGAGACAGATTGTTGATGGTATGCTTGTCCAGCTAGCAGCATGGGTGCGATGTGATCTTTATCAAACAGATGATGGATTCTACTATTATGGCGCCGTTAGAGACGACCACAATGCGCATCTCAATATCACGCATCCTTATTATCACACGCCTCTCAGTTTCGCGCATATAAATCCACCAGATCCATCTATCTTCGATTTTGGTATATTTCTCTACGCTCTTCAGTCTAACACGACCAGGTCAACGTCTATTCCACGAAAAATGTTTCATAGTTTCCGGTGGGGATTGCGCAATCTGAGGTATCATAACTGTTTGATGTTTATTAACTAAATTTCTAATATAAATTCATTAGATTTGTTGGTGAATTTAATATGCAATATATATACAACTTTTAAGATTAGAAATCGTTAACTAATTCTAAACATAAAATTCTTAATAGAGTATTTCACTTTATATAGTATAAGATCCCACAGCTAATTAATGCTTATCATAAACAAATTTAAATGGTTGTATTATGTCATTGGGACAATTAAATGACGTTTCAAAAAAAATTTCATCATCCAACATTAAAAAGAGAAATATTATAAAATCCTAACTGCTAAGAGAGAGAGAAAGCTTTAGATCTGGGAGTTTTTTCCTTGTATCTCTGATGTTCTTTGGTTTTTAGTGGACTTATATCGATTTACTCTTTTTTGGGCTGGTATTGGTTGTGCCTCATCTTGTGAGGCCCCTCTTTGAGGTGTTGCGGCTTGAATCACGGTAGATCCTCTCCCTGTCATGTCCCAAAAGAAGATTAGCAGTGGTTGATTTTCCTTTTGCCGTCATTGTTTTATTTTTATTTTTTTTTAGTTTGTTCAATAAATTCCAAAAACTTTGAGTTTTCTATGGTTTTTTTTTCTCTTATGATTGCAGAAATTTAGTTGTGTTTGCTTGGTGTTCTTAGTCTATCTAGAAGAATCATGCCGGTTAGAGGCTAGTTTTTGTCCTTAATGTCATTGGACTAGATTCGAGGAAATTATGGCATTGAGAGGGCTTATGTCACTGGAGAATTTTTACCTATGTCTGCCATATTGTTATTGGGATGACTCCATTTACTGTCTATATCCTTTTATACTGTTATTCTTATTGATTTAATAAAATTCTAATCACCTTCTATAATAAAGAAATTTAAATGACGTTTCCTTGTTGAAGAAAGAACTAAGTTCAAATCTTTTTTATTTTATGGATAAAGAACTAAGTTCAAATCTGGTGAAGGAAATATAATGCGCACTACTACTTCGATTTAGACATTAGAGAGATTCTCCAATGAGTATTAAGTTAAGAATTGGTTACATATTTCTAATTTCAACCATTGGATTGCATTCGTTAGATGTGTTGGTAGATTTAATATTCAATATATATGCAATTCAACAGTCAAGATTAGAAATATGTAACCAATTCTTAACATAAAATAATTATTGAAGAATTTTCCTAGACATTAGTATCTAATATATTGTCTCTTTTAATTTTGCAGTTCTTTTGGTTCAAACTTGAGACTAGTCTTTATGGGGTGGAAATCTTTTTTACGATTTTGGTATCTATAAGTGGCATGGTGCTATTTTTAATACATTTCAATAAAAGGATACAGGTTTGTGTGATCAGTTTTCATATATATAGTCTTATTCTATTGAGGGATTCCTCAAATACGTTTATTTGAGGGACACCCTTTAGGGTCCTCTATGAAATTTTTTTCAAAGATCTAAACCATTTATTTTTTACATCTTCATTCCGACTGGATATAGAATTAACGACATGCAGATGTCACAACAAAGATCAAGTTAGCTTAAATTGAGACAAAAGATGCAGATGACGAACCTAGATATAGATTTATGGTTGTATAAAAACGGCCTTTATGATAAGAATTTGAAGATGGTCATCATGAAAAACTTACACCAAAAAGTTGAAGAAAACAAAGAAGTTGATGTGGAGAATATTCTCTCTTTTGTTCCTATTATACAGCAAAGAAGTATTATGTGGCTGTTGTAAATAATTAGTTGTGGAGCCCACATGTTCCCTAGGCTTTGCCGATAAAAGGGTTCATCCCTTCATTGTTCAATACACATAGAAATCAGAATAAGAAACTCAGTTTCTCTACTTTCTCTCTCTCTCTCTCAATTTCCTCTCCAAATTCTCCAGTTTTATAACACGTTATCAGCACGATTTCGTTCAAACAATACCAGCTGAGTTTTATGATGAAACCCAGTCAGAAAAACGCTTTGTTGTAAGCCTTCCAATTCCAAAGAAAGAAACAGTGAAAAACAGAGAGAGATGCGAAGCTATGGATTAGCAATCTCAGGAAGCGATTCCTGCTTCTACATCTCCACAACCCACAAACCAATTTCATTTTCAATATTAAGATTATTGGCATGCTTCCACGAGTTCTCCCTCGACCTGTCCATCTTGCTGCAGCAGATCCACGGGAGCAAGATGTGGCGACGTAGAGGAGGTCGTTCCTCTGCTCCAAAACCAGTGCTCGCGGAGCACAACGAAATCGTTCATGGATCCCCTAGACGACGATCTCAGGCGCGAGGTCCGCTCAGCCGCAGGTCAGCCGCGGGTCCACCATCCTCGCCGCCTCAGCTCCATGGCGACGGGGAAACCCCATGTACTTAGCAGGCTTCCATGCCCGTCACAAGCTCCTGAACTTGCTGCAAAAGCCGAGGGTTTTTCAGTGCCAAACCCTCGTCCACAACTCCACCATGCACCTCGCTCTCAACCCACTGCGCTGGCGGCCTAGTTGCAGCACTTGAGCCCTGGCGAGAAGGCCACAAAGTCGTGGTCTCTGAGCATGGAGACCAAGTGGGAAGCACATGGGTCTCCACTCCGAAGGTAGAATCCGACCCACTTGGACTGCACCTGGATCGGACCACGGTCCATTCGAGCATGCACCAGTCAATCCGGATGAACCTCCCGAGAGAGTCCATGGGTTTCAAGGACTACCCATTTGTGGCCAAAGAAGAAGACGAAAAAAAAAAAAAAGGTGGGAAAGCAAATTTAACTGGCAGAGAAAGAGAAGAATAATGGAGGTGCGTATTTTGGGAGAATAGTAAGGCACAGAGTGGAGGTGCCAGAGCAGCAGCGTAACTCATTGTTCGGGCGACAGCTTCCCACCCAGCGCACTTGCTTAAAGAAAAAGTTTTAAGTGCGCATGCGTGAACCACTAAATTATGATAATTATTAATATTATTACTATTGCTTGCAATCTCACATGGAGGCCACGCCAAAAGACCAAGCAAAATAAAAGGCAGAGGGGAATGTGTCGCTTTGCTTGGGCTTTGATTGCAAAATTGGTCAGAAGAGAACAGACAGAAAGGATAAGCTTCCTTTCATCTTTTCAATTATTTCATTATTATTCTTAAAAGCCAATAATGGAGGTGGGAGGTGGAGCCAATGAGCTCAGTCAAGCAAACCCACCGAAAGGATAAGCTTCCTCTCATCTTTTCAATTATTTCATTATTATTCTTTATTATTTAAATTGAATATTAAGATGCAGGTCTATAGTGCAGGTACATAATTATATTATTTTAATATTATATCATTATTAAAGGTGTGCAGGGATACAGCAAAGCCGATCGGCCAATATCATAGCGTTATCCCCACTACTGTGATATCATGTCATTGTCGAAAGACAATCACTCGTCTCTGCTTTTTACGTCATGGATGGGCATGTGGATTATGGATGTATATCAATTCTTGATGCTGTAAGTATATGTAAGGCAATATTTATTTAAAGTATGGTGCGGGTTTATCGTCCATACCAGTAATTTACTTATCAGTAATTTATTTTATGGATTAATTGTGCTGTATGATGAGTTTTTACAGTATACAGATCAGAACAAGAAGTTCCTTGATCCTCGTCATACAATTACATCAGGACTTGAAGATCCTTGATGATGATATTAATATGAGAGCTGGCAGTCTCTCCTGTACTATATTTATAGACATGTGATCGGACTTAAGAGTCCTTGATCCCTGACATGTGAATAAGGACCTGGGTTCCTTAATGATGAAACAGAACCGTATTGGTTAATAGTGCCATACACATGGATGATAACTGTACTGACAGATGTACTGTACACATGAATAGTACTGGATATGAATAATACTATTCACATGAATAGTGACGTATGCATAAATATTAACCATTTTGGGTGAACCGTCACTATATACAAAAGGGAACCTGCAGTTCCTTAAACTCATGGATGAGCAATTAAATGAGATGCCAGAAGTTCCTCAAAATATGGACAATTATGTAAGGACTTCAAGTCCCGAAATATGTACAGAAAGTTGTAAACATGTCCATTTGAAAAGGGCAAATAAATTCTGAGTTTGCGCCCAGGCCACAAGTTCCGGGCTACCATGCGTTGAAATATGAAATTTGGAGAATCGATGTGGTTATTTGAACCTATAAGGCACAAGGTTCAAAACCGTCATTTTGAAAAGACGTAAAAACCACAAGTGCAAGTTTAAGAATGTGCGCAATTATTATTACAGGAACATATAACAGATAGATTTTTCCACCTGCAATGAAGGTGCAGGCCCTGTAAAATCTATACAATTACATTATGTTCTGGAAGCCTCTGAAGGATGAGTACGGCGCCTCTTAAGCTTAGCCATGAGCTTCTCGTGGTCTCCCAAAATTCTTTCATTGGAGACCTGCAGCATGTCTAGCCTTCTCAGTGTATCAACAGAGTATGAACTCACCAGTTTCAACAAGGCATTATTCTCTCCTTTAAGTTTCTCAACCTCCTGTTGAGACTCATGAAGCATTCTTTGGAGAGACGAATTTTCAGTAGCTAACCTCTCAACCTCGTTTGCTCTGGCACGCAAACGATCTGCCATGTTAGAAACAGAAACAGCACTCTGAATGCTGAAAGCCATTGAGTCATTAATAGCCTCTTCCTCTGATCTCCCTGTCAACAACATTTCATCCATTGGAGTAATGAAATTCCTAGCTACTGTGACAGCAGTAGCATCATTCATCATCACAGAATCATTAACTGTGAGATGACGATTTTTGGATACAAAGGATGGACGCCAAACTTCGGCGTCACTGGTTGTTGTGGGAGCATCATTTAAATTGAAATAATTTGGGCAGGAAGAAGAGGAAGCCATTTTAAAGAAGGTTTCGAAGAAAGGCTCAGGAAAACTAAAGTTTCAGAAAATGAAGGAAGTTAAGGTTGAAACGCAGTTGCTCCAATCAAGGTTTGCAAAGGCAATATCTATAAGAGGAAATATGGCTACTGTTTTTCAGGATCCCAATATCTTCTCGGATCCCCATATTTCTCCTTTTCTTTCCTAGAGTCCAAAACTTCACGTGGCCTCTAATAATGCCTGTCGGCACTTTCGGCGTTTTCAAGCATTATTTTCAAAGCCGATCTTGCTTTACGGATTTCACGGAGCTACTTTTTCAAAAGCATCCCGGGAATCTCGCAATTTTCCTATGGTTACTTTGAACTTCACCGGTTCTACCTATTCATTATATTTGTGTATAAATGTGTTACTAATGAAATTTTCTTTGCAGAAGACATCCAGTTTACTCCATACCTAGTGATGCGATATCTACTTGTTTTTCTTATCAGTAAACACTTAATATGCCTGAGAAGCAAGACTATCTCTGATCATCCATTCAGGAAGCAAGACTATCCCTGATCATGTTTCTGCAAGATCAGGGAACTGTGAAGGCAGTCTTATGCTCTAATCTCCTGAGGTCCTTCTAGACTAGGAGAATTGAGAGCTTGTTTTCTACTCCCACCAGCTTCCTTCCTTGATTGATGAGCTGATTGTCTGCTCTCATCAGCTTCCTCACCTGATTGCTTACCTTATATTGCAATCAATATCACAATTTTTTTTGCATTTTTTCTCTTTTGCAGCTCTGTTCATAAGAAATTTTATTTCTTTAGAACGAACATCCGAAGAAAGAATCCATGCAGTGATCCTAACTCTGAGGATTATTTGTTTTTGACAGAGAGAAGAATTGTGACTTTTGCTTTTGCAGGATATAACAAGATCATCAAGCACTACATTTACTGGGCCGATACGAGCTTGAATGATACTTGAGAAAAGTTTCTCCCACCTAAGATGTAAGCAATACTTGTGTTATTTCATGCTTATATACATATGTGATATTTTATCTTGAAAGGTAACCAAATGGGAAGATAAGTCCATTCCAAAAGAATGGCTTGTATGTATCCATGAAATATTAATGCAAATTTTACAGATTGCAAGTTGGATACATTGATAATACACTGCACAGATTAAAGTCCCATAAGAACAGAATATGGGTATAGCAGTGATCAATATGATGCACGCCTGTTGCGTAGCAAATGATGTGGATTGAAGTCCCGAAAGGACAATCCTTTGACATGTCAATATTGATATTATGCACGCCTAATGCGTAGCAAATTATATGGGTTAAAGTCCCATAATATGGGTTAAAGTCCCAGAAATTAATTGACATGTATGTATTAATCTGTGGCATGCCTGCAGCATGACAGATATATGGGTTCTAAATGTTCCAACTCCCTAGATGGAGATTTTCCACGCCCTATGCAAAATAACGCTCCACTGGAGGTTATAATCCACATTCTCACATAATAAAAGCCCCCTGAAGTGGCTTGGGTACCTAAAAGCAAAGAAATGCTTATAATTGATGCATGCGCATGCAAATGAGAATGGTGGGATAATGAATTGATGAATGACAATTTTTGATCATGAATTGATGAATGACAATTTTTGGTTTTGGAGTAGCTACTCAAATCATCAATGGGCTGTGTTGATTGGCACAACGTTCAATTATTAAATGTCGACAATATCATTGGCCAAAATGGAAAGAGGTAATTCCATTATAGATGAGAATGAACGTGAAAGAACAAACCCACAGTACGAACCCCAAAAGATGTTAATATTGAAATTTATACTTGGGTGTTCGGAATAAAAAGGAACATACTTACTTTGTATGACACAATGTTTCTGGCAGAAACAATGAATGTTGGGTGTTTTCCATATTTACAGATTCAATTGGGCCCCCCCCCCCCCCCCCTTTACTGCACAATTACGGAGACCAACATATTATCTTTAAGGGTTATTAAATGCACAGAGCATATCGCCAGAAGCGATTCCCTCACAGATGTATAAATAGCTGGGTTAAAGCTATATAATGTGTCATAAAGTTTAATCCTTTTTTAAACAAAATCCGTTGAGAGGATTGACATTGCATAGAGCAAGTCCCTAAAGGATATGTGCTTGAAGCACAAAATTTGTACTCAATATTGATATGCATAAATTACCTCAGTGAGTACATTGATTATAATGTGATTGCAACACATTAAAGCTTCTGCAGAAGTCACGAAATATTTGTCTCGACTTAAAGATCGAGCATTATGCCAACGAGATTCTTGCTTATACTAAATAAGTATTGAAGCATTTTTATGAGGATTATCCGTTGGACACTTTAAAGTTTTCCGGAAGTATAATGGACCGTACATCGTATTTTCCAGATAGAGCTCAACTCCATCACCATCATTTTGGGATGATGTGAGGTATATTTGATGCTATCTCAGCATAACACCATATACGGGCATATTTTTGAGTGAACTTACAAATAGCCCATGTGTTATTAGATATGCAGACTCTGGAAATTTCTATGGTCGCATACTGGAAAAGCTAGTCATAAATTTTTCAGGGGGAGATCTTCACAAAAAGGAGCGTGGTTTTAATAAAGACCTTCATACACTGTATTCTTTTTCCTTCATCCAGGTTTTTATCCCATTGGGTTTTTCCTGGTAAGGTTTTAACGAGGCAGTGTCGCTCAAGGGTTTAGGGTATACTATGAAAATCTCTATGGTCGCTTACTGGAAACAGCTAGTCATGAAGTTTTCAGGGGGAGATATTCATACACTGTACTCTTTTTCCTTCATCCAGGTTTTTATCCCACTGGGTTTTTCCTGGTAAGGTTTTTAACGAGGTAGTGTCACTCAAGATTGACTCACAGAAGCAGTGTCAACTACGATATTCAGAAAGCTGATCAACAGTATGCCTTACAGATATTTTGCCAAGCATCAAGGGGAGCGCACTATCAATAAAGATCTTCAAACACTGTACTCTTTTTCCTTCGTCCAGGTTTTTATCCCACTGGGTTTTTCCTGGCAAGGTTTTAACGAGGCAGTGTCGCACGCGCGTCAATATACATAGAATTTTATGTTACACATGATTATGTACTCTTTTTCCCTTTGACCAGTTTTTGTCCCACTGGGTTTTTACTGGCAAGGTTTTTAACGAGGCATATTCCATATCATTTGTGGTCTCCAAGGGGGAGTGTTGTAAATAATTAGTTGTGGAGCCCACATGTTCCCTAGGCTTTGCCGATAAAAGGGTTCATCCCTTCATTGTTCAATACACATAGAAATCAGAATAAGAAACTCAGTTTCTCTACTTTCTCTCTCTCTCTCTCAATTTCCTCTCCAAATTCTCCAGTTTTATAACAGTGGCTTCTCAGCTTGAATTTACTAAAAAAAGTAAGTACTTAATTTGTCTACCAAATTATGGAATATATATATATATATATATATTTATTTATTAATGGGATTTTTCATCATAACATAACATGCGCATGCGTTCGTATTCCTGGTTAGTGTAAATTTATAACCCTTGCTAGATTAATTTATTCTCTTTGTTTTTTTTATTGAATAAAATTAATATTATATAGGTCCCAATGCTGGAAAATATGAATGAAAACGTGTTGAAAGCAATCTGTGAGCATCTTAAGTTGGTGAAGTTTAGCGAAGACAAGTAGTTCGAGAGGGAGAACCACTTGATAAGATGCTCTTCATCATCCAAGGTACCATATCTTTTATTAATGTAAAGACTTTTGTTTTTTTTTGGGGGCTTCGGATTAGTTCTCTTGTTTGTCATGTTTCGTAATGCCATTTCTAATTGTCCAATTACTAAATATAATAAGTAAATGTAATTTTCCAAACCACATTAGTTATAAAGAGAAGCTCCTCGTCAATCTTGAAGAGTCAAGCCATGTTCTTTAATTAATTATGTGATACTTTGATTTTTATCATTCATCAACCTAAATGGTTTTTAGCTTTTCTTGACACTCTTCTAATTTCACTTTGTAATTTAAAAGCTCAATGATCAAGATTAGGATAATGGTGCTTTTTTAGAGGCAGCTTCCTCGTTCTCAATTGGAGCATTTTGCAGCTTCTTCCTTAGAGCAATTCCAGCGATCAGTTGGGCCCAAGGTTGGGGGGGGAGAAAAAAAAAACAACTCAGTTCCAGCGAGGAGTCCAAGCCCGGGTTGGGAGTGGGACCCACAAAGACGGGCTAGCCCGAAGGCCAGTTTCGCCCGAGCTTGAGCCCGAGGGCTGATGACGTCATGCGCGACGTCATCGCGCTGGTTTAAATTTTTTTACCTTTGGCGCGTGCAATGCACAAGGCAATGGTAAAAAAAAAAAAATTTAAACTCGCGTGCGCTGATGTCAGCCTTGCGCAAACTCCAACGGGTAGAAGACAGGTGTCAAGCCCTGGGCACTCCGATCTGTTTCTCCTCCTCCAATCCAACAGCTGCCATTTTTTTGGCAATAAAATTATGAAAAAATCGAAATTTTTTTTTAAAATATACCAAAAAAATTTGAATTTTTTTTCTATAAATACCTATCAATACCCTTCACTTTCAACACCAATCTTCATACATTTTCTTCTACTTCTACTATTATTCACTCTTTACTCAACATTTTCCTCTCTTTCAAATTGTATTTTTATTTCTTATATTTATGGCTTCTTCTATCGAAACCAGAAGAGCGTGGAGCATCATGGAAGATGTTTCCTTGTGTGAGGCTTGGCTCCAAATTTGTCATTATCCTGTGTCAGGCAATGAGATGAAATTTTTTCATATGTGGAAAAAAATTCATGCCGAATTTTGTGAAAAAATTCCGGGGTCGACTCGTATGGAAATGGCATTGTCTAGTAGGTGGAAAATTCTCAATAAAGAGTTGGAAAAATGGAGGGATGCCTTGGCAAAAGTGATGGACAACCATAGAAGCGGGGAAAATCTTAGTAACGAGGTAAGTATTTTGTAATTTTCGTTTTATTAAGTTTAATGTCCTAATATATATATATATTAATGTTTATTGTATTTTTAATATTTTGTTAATATTTCTTGCATTTTCAATATGTTGTTAATATTTCTTGCATTTCCAATTGTTTCTTAATATGTCTTGCACTTCCAATATATTTGTAAGGTTAATTGCATTTTCATTATTTATTTTTTGTTACTTGCATATCCAGTATATTTTAAATATTTCTTGCATTTCTATTTTATTTTTTTAATGGATGATTCAAGCACAGATGTGGTTTGGTGCAATTGGGCAAGGCAAAAAAAGTTTCAACCATCATGAATAGGGGTGGGCACTCAATCCGACGAACCGGAAATCTGAACCGAACCGCATCGAACCAAACCGAAAAAAAACTGAGTTGACCAAAAAGTCAAAAATCGGTCCAAAACCGAACCGGACCGGTTTGGACCGGTTCCGAATCCGGTTTCATGTCTTTAAAAACCGAACTGGGCCGAACCGAACCGATGAAACAAAAAAAATATATAATTTCAATATATATTTACATTTAATGCTATATTTTTAATTTCACTAAAAAAAAACTAATATTTATCCAAGTTCAATGTCAAAATATCTCTCTTTTTCCACTTTAATATTTATTTTTTATATGAAATTGAATAATTTGTTAATTTTCAAGTAAAAAAATAATATTTCAGTTGAGAATTGTATTAAAAAATAATTTTAAAAAATAATTTTTATAATTCGGTTCAAAATCGAACCGGAACAGAAATTGGACCAGAAACCGGTTCAAACCGAACCGGATAGTTTTTGAAATTTTTTTTATTAAAACCGAACCGAACCAAACTGGATAAATAGTATCGGATCGGTTCTAATTTGAGGCAAAAACCGGTCCAAACCGAACCGTGCCCACCCCTAATCATGAATGTTGGGTGGTGGTGAAAAATTGCAAACGCTTCATAATTATTCTCACGGGTCCGGTCGTTACATTAAACGAGACGTCACTCCGTGAATCAATGACATCGGATTCACCTCTCAATTCCCCTATGAGTCAAGACTCACCCATCGAAAAGGAGCTGAGGCCCATTGGCCAAAAGGCTGCGAAGGCAAAGAAAAGGGGTAATTCGAGCAGTAATACATCAAAAATTTTGGAGAAAATTGCAAGGCAGAGCGACATAAGAGTTGAAATGGAGCAGAAACGCCAAGAGAACTAGATGGCAATGCGAGCAAAATTTGCACAAGAAAGGGAGTATTTGCGCAAAAAAGAGATGGACAAGACAGATCGGGAAACCATGGCGATGGATACAAACCATATGTCCCCTGAAACAAAAAAATTTGGAAGCTAGAACGAAGGGATGTTATGAGAAGAAGACTTTTCCAGGATGATGGGCCCAGCAACACGGATTGGTTAAATGATCAAAACTATTAAATTAGTTGGCATACCTTTTATGTATTTGTATTTTTCATGTTTTCTATTAAAGTTGTTGTAATTCATGTATTTTATTTTAGTAGTAGTAATTCTTAATGACTTGTATTTGCTTTCTTTATTTAATAAACAAAGCATTCAATAAAATACTTTTTTATTCAACATATTCCATACATCAAACAAAACATAATTAAAAGGAAAAACCACAACCAAAGTATAATAAAAAAATATAAAAAAACTACAAACAAGGCACAATAATAATAACAAACCACAATCAAACCATAATAAATAAAAAAACAACACAACCAAACCATAACTAACACTACAAGAAAAAACCTTTTTCGCGACCAACCAGAGTTTGGTCGCCAAAGAAGCTTATGGGCGACAAGATTATGCAATTTGGTATCCAAAGGTTTCGTCAACTATAAGACTTCAGCCAACTAAATGGCGACCAACTATTATTCAAAGGCGACTGAAATTTTTTGTGGCCAACTAACAATTTGGCGACCAAACACGTGTTTGGTCGCCATTTTTTGAATCGGTGCACATGGGAAAATGAAAAATTAAGGGAGATGAAAATATATGGTCGCCAAGTTTGCCAGAATGGTCTCGAAAAGAAAATTCGCGCCTAAATATTTCATGGGGTTTGCGACCAATATATTTTCGTCGCCAATAAGAGGTCTTACGAATTGAAATTTTAAAAACTACGTCGTTTTTACTGACCTGACTGTTTGGCCACCAAACGGTTTTGTGGATGACTCTTGAGACTAATTTTTTTTTTTTTTTTTAAAATCTCCTTTCCGAACCCTTAACGTCTCCAATTCACTTCTCTACACCTACTCTCTGCATATCGCACACCACCGCTGCTCCTGCTCCGGCAGAACAATTGTCCACCGACGACGACCAGTCATATACAAACTCTCTTCCCCTATGTTCTTTTGGCATGAGTTACTTATTTCCCACTTGCTTCTTCTACTGCCTCTCTTCAGGTATGGACACCATCTTTCTGACCCTAATTTTCTAGAATCTCTAGAATCTCCTCAGCCACTTCCTTCTTCTACTGCCTCTCTTTAGGTATGAATGCCAGTTTCTTTGAATTTTTTAGTTTTGAGTTTTGGGTTTTGCCCATATTTTGATCTGGCACTTACAAATGAACCCTGATTCTGTTATCTCTCTCACGCACATGAGAAATTCATTGTTTGTTAAAACATGACGGTGAGATTTCTGTTCCAGAATCAGGAAAATATGCTGCTTCTGTGAATGTATGATAAAATATGGGAATTGGCCTTGCCGAAAAGAGGGAAACTCCTTGTCTTCTTAAAGTTTTGTTCTTGATACCACACATGTTGATTCTATATAGAAAGTTGATTACTAATATATGCTTATTCCTTAATGTCTAACCTTGAGTCTGTTGCTTGGCATTATGTTGAAAGCTGAATATATGCTACTAATTTTGACAGAAGATATAAGGCTATGTGGTTTTATGTTAGGGCTTTACCTTGGATATTTGGCCCTTTTATGATTGCTTTTATTATGATGGTTTGGATTAATATAAGGAAAAAATAATCTTGTTTTTATACTGTTATATTTTTATGTTTTCGATTGTGATGTTCATTGAAATTAAGGGCAGAGGCTTAGACTATTTTGAGTCAGGAGACTAATATGGTCTCAACCTCTCCCAAAATTAAATCTTTTGCTATGTTTTTCTTTTGTAAAATCAATTATCTAGCTGCTTCATTTTTTTGTACTTTTTAAATGATTAGAGTGTTCTACACATGAAAATAATATTTACATTGCTTGTTCTCTAGTGGGATCCTTTTTGTTTTCTCAATCAACTTAAATGAGAGGATTTCTTTGCTAGTCTGCAATTTTAGAAGAGTATGTTCGTTAAGTAATATTCTTGGAGAAGTTTTTGGTTAATTTTGAGTCTCCAGGATTATGAGAAACTGATGGGTCTTCTTAGGGATTTGGTTAGCAGCAGGCCATGGTATTGGCAGAGATTAGGAAAATTAACTGTTTTGTACTATTTTTGCTGTTTTTTGAAATTTTATGGTGCCTAACAGAGTTTGTTTTATGTTTTGCCTTAGGTTTCAATTTGAAATACTTGCTTAAGAGGCTATATTCTGTCAAGAGGTATGGATAGCTAAAAATGTTGCTTTTTGGTTAAGAGGTATATTTGCTTCAAAATATTGTTACCATTATCCACATGAAACTGTTTGCTACTGTCTATATATAGTATCCTTGTTGCTGTCCCTTTGCTGTCCCTTTGGTCTGCAATATAATATTTCTTTCTTTGCTTTTATTTTAGAGCGATCAGATTTAGTCTTGCTGATGTCCCTTTGGTTTGGAACATAATCTCTCAGTTGTGCAGACAGTAGTGAAATTGTATAGTTCGATTGAAAAAAACCAAAACTAATATGTTTTAGTATTATTACGGTTAATTCATATTTCTATGTTTCTTTTGTTTGTTCAAATTAAAAATCATGTCCTCCGAGCCATAAACGTGCCAGTTTGCCGTGCACTGCCTCTGTTGTTGGTTTTTTGACCCATGTGATGCTTTCAGCTCCCTAGATCCAACTCCAATTGCTATTTTTTATTAAGTCATGTTTTACTGCCTATAATTAGGACCTGCAGTTTGAAGTTTTTGATTTAGACAATTCATGTATGCTGTTAAAACATAAATGGTGCAAAGCCAATGCCGAGAACAGAAAAAAGAAGCAATATGATCATATGGGGGTTAACGTCCATGTAGATGTGCACTGATCAAGCTTGAGCAGTAAGGCCTTTCAGTCTTCTGGTTAGTAGGTTTGCTTTTCCTCGGATGTTTTCCAATTATGAGGTGGTATGATACTCTTCCTCTTGGCATTATTCTCATGGCTATGAAATTTCAGTTTGCAATGAATGGCTATATCAATCTAAAAGATTAGTTTTGTGTAGAAATTGAATGCAAGTAAATTGTATTGCATACCTCTGTGATGTCTGTGGTTGACTAGTCTGTGTTGCATATCTATACTAAGGCCAGCTCCATGAACAAACTGTGTACTGGATTGGGCCCCGATTTGGGGCCATATCTATTAAAAGTTTAATTTGAACTTATTCGGTGGTCAATATAAATATCTAATTCCGGGACCAAATTAGTTTAACTCAAATAAAATGGAAAAACAACTTAAAGGTAGAGTAGCTAAACAGCATCACTTCTCAGTGTTCATTCCAACCTCAAAATACCTTTTTATACAACTTCAGTCCTCATTCTACATGATTTATTTTGACACATAGATTGAGGATTTACCAGTTCAAACTTGAAAGTATCTATACATATTACCATTATAAAAATATTTTTTTATGGAGCAGTGTTTTAATTCTAATTAAGTCTGTTGTTGTTCAAGAGAGTTTTTCTGATGTTGGTCCTATGAGCAGGTGTTAATTTGCTTGGCTGAGTATGATGGAGGAGATAAAATAAGAGTTCTCCTGTGTTGTGATGAATTTCATATGGAATGCATTGACAAATATTCATTACTTCTGTAATACTTCTCCCAGTTTACCAAGTGCTTTTGATGAATTATATTCCTATATATGATGATATCTTATATTCTCCATATGCTACAGTCTTCAGATTAGCTGACATGAATTAATTTTCCAATTTCATTGCCTCATTTTTTTTCTTCCAGCTATTTGCATTCGACTAGAAATTTTTCTAAGAAACTATCAGCCTCTGTCATAATTCTTTCATTGATTATATATTGTTGTTCTCTCATTTTTCTGGAGTTAACTTGATTGAGTTGTCATGCACTGCCTGAAATTTTGGATACCGTGTGAGTTATAAGTTGCAAATGAAATTGAGACAAAAAACAATGAACTCCATTTTATAAGAAAATTAGTCTGCTTTGAGTTTAAGTTTGTTTTTTCTTGATACGTAAGTAGGAGATTTTAAATTGGGCTTGTTTGTGCTTTTGTGCATCTGCATATATAGCAATAAAAGGAAAGTGATGGTTCCAATAGAGTAGATCAAAGGTGTACCACATTAACACCAATTAGTCTTTTGTATTACTCTGTATATACATATTATACAAGTACATATTTGACATTGCTTTTTTTGTTTCTTTTGTAGAGGCAGATGATGAATGAGTTTGAGAAGCTGAAGCAACAATTGGTAGAGTACGAGTTCATGTCATGGTCCATATCCCACAAGCTTGGTCTCTAGTCTTCATGTGGAGAAATAATGAATGCATAGATTGGGGTTACAAAGGGAAAGAAAATTCGAAGCCTGGTCTTTAGTTTTTTTTATTTTTTTTTAATTTTTAATTTTAATTTTAATTTTAATTTTTTGGTGAACTTGGACTCTAGTCTTTGAGTGTTATTCATTCATTTATGCTTCTTGTTTTTGGATATAGGGTGCGAAATTTATGTGTACCTAAATTACTAGTATACTTATGTGCCTTTGAATGTTTAAAACTTTATTTATATCATTTTCAATTGATTTTGTTTCCCTAAATTTGTTTTCCGAAATTACAATATATTTATTTATTGGTTTTGAGAAACTCTCCATCCTTTTTAATGAAAAAAACACACACACACACACACATTTTAGCGACGAAAGAAGTAGCTTCAGCAACGAAATCTCCAAGTCACCATAACCTGTTGGCGACGAACATTACATTTCGTCGCCCAATCCCTTTTAAGTACCCGCCAAATTTTGGTCTTTTCGCGGGAGGCTACCTTCATAGGCGACCAATTGAATTCTATTTGGTGACGAAACTATTTGGTCGTTTAAAGAATTTGGTGACGAAAATCAGGTTTGGTCGCATGGTACTTTTAGCCACAGGCGACGACCTTAGCAACGAAACAATTTGGTCGCCAAATTGCTTTGGCGACGAAATTTGACCTTTTAGCGACGAAAAGTGGTGGTCGCCAAAAGGAATTCTCCTTGTAGTGTAAATAAAACCTAACCAAAGCATCTATGCTCCATCATTCATCTTCATTGCCTTTCACTGCCCATAGATGCTCCATCAAGTCAAGTTGATGTCTTTCATGAATATACAAAGATTGCATCTCTGTATATCGATCTATCATACAGGTCATGAAACGACTATCCCTCACCAACGAATCCGGCTCAAACGGTTCTCCACTTGGCCCCATGGGCCTTTCATAAATTCGTGTCAAGGCCGTGTTCATGGGATCCGGTTCGTAGACCTCTGCAGTATCATAATCATACTCATCCTCCACAATCATATTATAGAGGATGATGCAAGTCATCATAATGCTTCTAAGGACCTCCTCATCAAACATACAGGCCGCACCTTGAATAATCAACCACCGAGCTTGAAGAATGCCAAAACACCTTTCGACATCTTTCCTGTATCCTTCTTGATAGGTAACAAATAATTTTTGCTTCTGGGATCGGGGAATCGAAATGGATTTGACAAATGTGGTCCACCTAGGGTAGATGCCGTCAGCTAGATAATACCCCGTCTAGTAGACTATTGTTGACTTGATAGGTGATATTGGGGCCTCTCAAAACATCGTTGAAGACCGGGGATTCACCTAGCACGTTGAGGTCATTTTGGGATCCGGCAACTCCGAAGAAGGCATGCCAAACCCATGTGTCAAAGCCAGCAACGGCTTCAAGGATGATACTTTTTTGGCCTTTTCTATTTCCGTAATCACCTTACAAGGCAGTTGGGCAATTCTTCCATTGCCAGTATATGCAGTCGATGCTACCAATCATTCCTAGAAATCCTCGAGCTTCGGCTTTTTGTAGAAGCCATTGAAGGTCCCTGGGAGTAGGTAGTCCCTAGTGTACAGAGTTTCAACTGCATCACAAAATCTTACCAAGGCCTCCAACGTAGTGGACTTCCCTATCTGGGCAATCTCATACACCTGATTAGCAGATGCTCCATACGCCAACATTCGTATAACAGCTGTAAGCTTTTGCTCCAGAAGAAGTCCCAAAACCCCAGCAGCATCACACTTTTGAACAAAGTATGCATTATAATTGTAAATATCATGCATGACTTTATTGAACAAATGGGGTTGCATTCTAAATCGCCTTTGAAAATCAACATCAGAGTACAAAGAAGTTGGGATAAAATAATCTTCCAAAAGATTCTTACCCCTAGACGGCCTATGTCTGTCCACATTCCAGCGACAGCCGACTTGTGAACCAAGGCGGCGACCTTGGTTCTCTTCATCAAGTAAAGCCACTGCTATGACAACTTGTTCATCTTCTTCTCTCTGCAACATATTTCTTTCATCTGCTCTACAATTTCTCTCATTTGTTTCTCCTCTTGCCTCTCCAAGTATCTCCTAAAATCTTCCATTTGAGAATAGAGTAAGAATTCTAAACTCTGAGAAATGAAAATATAAAAAGATGTGGTGTGAGAAGTATGAGTTGAGACTCTGGTTTTATAGAAAATTTTGGCCAAATAGAGATGCTACATGGCTTGATTTGATTGGATGAAAATCTTATCAGAAATTTGAAATTCATCCGAAACTTGAAATTTGAAATTTGAAATTTATTTGAATTTTGAATTTTGAAATTCATTCGAAATTTGAACCCAAATTTATCTGAATTTTGAAATTTGAACCTAAAAATCTTATCCATAAATTTTATACGATTTTGATTAGTCTTGACACATAGGAATCCGAAAATTATATCCGAAAATATAATCCAAATTAATTATTGAGGTAAAAAAATTTGTGAAAAAAATAATAAAAAAATAAATAGTAACTGCCCTTTGCCATGGCAACAGATGAAAACACACAATACTATTTGCAAGGGCAACCACTATTCACGTGAATAGTGGCTACCCTAACTCCCCACTTGCCATGGCAAAGGCGAATGGGTGGAGTTGCTCTTGCAAACCCTTTCTTCATGACTTTTGCGCGACGGATCATGCGTGACGAAATTGTACTTTGCGCAACAAACTTATTTCGTCGCGCAAAGTATTTTTTGTAGTAGTGGTGATAACAATTTTGGTCACTGGGGTTAGGCTTGAATTTAAATTTGGTTACCGAAATTTCAATTTTTCGATTTTCGTCACTATACTTGCAGTTGCTGACAAATCAAGTCGAATCCATCAATTCCGCCAGTTAAATCCCAATAATAATAAATAATAACTAATAACAAAAAAAATAAACAAAGTATATTGGTTATGTGCTTTTTTAACATAATCAACATCAGGATGAACCAAATTAGCAACCAAATCCAAATTCCACCCAGCTTTCTCCATCGAAGTTATCAAAATTTCAGTAATTCTGTGTGTTAATCTACAAGCATCAAGTAGAACCGAATCAAAGACTCTAACGGACAACAAAACTTCACAAGAAGAGTTCAAAGTAGCAGATAACCTCCTAGATAGTTTCAAATTAGACTTTTGAATCTCACCCAATTTTTCCCTCAGAGCCATAACTTCATTGTCTTTTTTATCAATTTCTGTATGTAACCTGTTGGACATGGTTCCCAAAGTTCTAAGCTTGCTCTGATTCTCTTGCACCTGAGCTTTCAAGCTTAGAGCTCTTAAGTAAACTAGCTTAACAAACTAACAGCTAAGCTTAACAGTAACTAGAACACGTGCTACCCATGTGATAAACTAACAACCTTTATGAAAAAAAATGTAGACAACTTGAGGCAGAAAAATGGAGGAACAATAAAGAGACAAGTGAAGCCGTAAGTTCTAAATCAATTGATTAATTTATCTCTCATGAGTCATGAATGACTGACCTTTCTTGATGCTCAAAGCTCCATTTTCTCATGATTCATGAATGACCCGAGCAGTGGCGGATTTAGAGTTTAATATTTGGGGGGCCACAAGCTTTAAAACCATAGGATTTTTTGTGCAATCTATGCTATACTCTTTATACATTCAAAGAGTTTAGAAGATGATGGGGGGGGGGGGGGGGGGGAGGCCATCTCAGGCCTATGAATAGTTCCGCCCCTGGACCTGAGCTCCATTATACTTAATCAGATCATATGTAATTAATTCTTCAATTTCAATTTCATCATACAGATTAGCGCACCGCACAGAAATTTGCATGTTCGGTTTTCTTTTATAGGACAGAAATTTATGTAGCATCATATTACTACTAATTGCAATTTACATGCCACATACGTACTGTTTGTTTAGTTGGCAAACTAGAGACTCTTGAGAATGTGTGTGAGAGTTTCCTTTCTCATATAAAGGAAAAGATATTTACAGCAATATGTTTGTCAATGTCACGCATATTTACAGCCCTATAACTTCACCAAATGCAACCATCTACGATTTTGGTATATTTGCAAGCCCTACGCTCTTCAGTCTAACATGACCAGGTGATAAACGGATCTTCCACTAAAGATGTTTCAATGTTTTTTTTGTGGGGCTTACGAAATCTTACACGATATTTGACAGGAATATTATATAGAAGTCAAACATTATATAAAAGTCTTAAAATATTTTTGTAGTTAAACATTCGATTTCAATAACGCATAGAAGTCAAACATTTAAACGTAAGAGACAGCGATTTGCATAACAACCAATAAAACAAATCAATTTGCATAACCATCCGAGAAAGAAAAAACCAATTATTTACTCTAAAATTAATGGTGCGTTTGGATGAGGGAAAAAAACTTGGAATTTTGACAAAACTCAGAATTTCTAAATTGACATGAACCAATTTCGGTGTTTGGATTAAAAAACATAAAAATTTAGAAATTCCGCGTGGAAAAAAACATGGAATTTGGAGATCATAAATCCCAAGTTTAAATTCTATCTAAAAGTCGTCATTTCTAAAATCCCAAGAGAGATTGAGTTTAAAAAAAAGATAACTTTACAAATAAAGGTTAAATTCCGTGTTTTAAATCAGTCACCCAAACAAGAAACTTTACAAATTCTAGAACATTAATTTCTGTCATTTTAAATTCCGTCATTTATGTAATCCTTTATACTTTTAAATTTCCTCATCCAAAAGCACTGTAAGGATTAAATTTTTTTATTTTAAAGATAACCCAATTTAATAAGTTAACCTACTTGAATACGTTAACCTATATGGAGCCTTTGTTTGGGCAACTTGGGAGGGAAGAGACATGGGCAAGGAAGATGGGTATCGTTGGGGGAGAAAGAAAGTATGTGAATCCCTAATTTTATTTATTTTTTGTATTACAATAATTATGATTTTTTTTTTTTGTCAAAAAGAATAATTAGGGTTTGTTTTGGTAAAATGGGGAGCATCAATGAGGGTTTAGTCTACTAACTATATGTGCGCTTGTCTCTTAAATAGGTCTCACATTACCTCATTTTTAGATCCTTTTTAGGTGAGCGGGATTGTTCTTTTAAGTAAGGGCTTGTTTGACAGTGATTCTGGATAGACCGAAAAGCACTTCTAGGGAGAATCACTTTAAATGGTTTTAAGTGATTTTATAGAGAAGCACATGGGAGGTACTTCTCCCCAGAATTACTTAAAATCACTTAAAGTGATTATATGAAGAAGCACGTGGGAGGTGCTTCTTCTCAGAAGTGATTCTGGCCTATCCAGAATCACTCCCAAACGACTCTAAGTTTTTTGAAATCTTCCGCTTTACAAGCCGTCTTCACCCCTTGTATACGTCCTAGGTTCAAACAAAACTGTAAGGCAGTGTGCCACACCTTCGCTCCCGAGTCCAATCCTCCTCTCCATTTTTTTTTGGGAGATTCACTATTATACCCAATATGGGGGCCCAAATTATAAAAATATCCTATATAAAATGGACTTTAGAAACACACCCAAAGCCCATTTACAACATAACAAAAAAGCTTTTAACTTCTTATAAATTACAAAACTGCCATCAATTTCTTAAAACAAGCCCAACCCCAAAATCTCATAAAAATACCCAAAGCACTCAATAGGGCATCAAAGTAATTTAATAATCAATATTAAATTCAATAAGGCCAGCTATCATTTTTTGGGTTTGTTTATAGGAATTCAATTGTGTAGGGTTTATTTATAATATTAGTGCTAGAAATGGGTATATCACTAAATATCTCTTTTTTTTTCCAAGAAACCCCTCCATTTTGTTTCGTGTAATTTAGAATATCACCATTATCTAAAGAACATTTCCCTAATGAAGATGGGGGCTCATAAGCCCAAAGCAAACAAAGATAGACTACTTACCTCATGAGCTTTTTTAATGCTTGCCAAGACTAGAACAGTCCCCCCCGGAAGTCGGGTTCCTTCTCTTCTTTTTACCCGCCCACGGCCCGTTCCCCGGAAGTGCCCAATTGGCTTAGCCTTTCCTTTTAGCCCTGGTTAAATTGATGGTATTACCCTTGGGCAGTTAAAAGCTATCTGTCAAAATTAAGGGGTGTGTTTGTCAATATCGAAACTTCTATACAGGATCCAAATTAATTTGTCAAAACCGACTAGCGAATTCAGAGTTTTGAATCGGTTTGGTTAGCGAATTCAGAGTTTTGAAATCCAATTCAAACTGAACCGATAAAACCTTTTTAAAAAATATGTAAATATTTGTCTTTCCTAGAGTTTGAACCTAAACCACTTTTCATGTTCCACTTATACTAACACACCAACACAACTTTGTTGATATTTTTTCGAAAAAATAATATTAATATAGCATAAAAATTCTAGATGTTGACTTTAGTGTTTCTTTTTTTAAGGAATGGATGTAACTTGAACTCAAAATTTATTTATGTCTATAACATGATATTTTCTAAAATTTAACTATGCATATTTATGTCTAAATTTCTGACTTTTTGTGTCGAACTTTATATTGTAGTGTTGTTTTTTAAAATTTGTTTATGTCTATGTAGTACATACTTAATGGTATTTTCTATCTCATTGAATTCTATACGAATATCTTTGCGATTATTATATTTTCATACAAACCGTTGAATCGGATTATAAAATCTCAAATCCAATAAAATATTGAATTGGATTGAATTGAATTAATAAAAATTCATTAGTTTTGACCAGATATACACTCCTAGGGGAAATAGTGCCCCAAAAAAAAATTTAGTCTTGCAATTTTTTTGTAGTTTCCGATGTTCATCTCTGTGACGACATTCAACTTCAATTTTTTTTTTTTTTTTTTTTGGTGACGACATTCAACTTCAATAATGCATAGACGCCATGAGACAGAAGTTGACAAATGTAAGAGAGATAGCGATTTGCATAAAAACCCATAAAATAAAGCAATTTGAACCTTTTTTATATTGCAAGTAAGAGTAATTTGCATAACCATCCGACAAAAACAAAGCAATTTGCACTTTTTTTATATTGCGACTAACAGCAATGTGCATAACGATCCAAAAAACAAAGCAACTAGGATATGAGATTAATTAGTAATAATAACAATTAGCAATATTTCCGACTCCCGAGTCAATATTGAGGCCTCAATTAGCAAAACCAAAAAAAATTAAAAATTAACAAAACCAAAAATATTTTATTGGCTGAGAAGACGACTTGTTGGTCGGGTTAGCGAGAACCATTTTTGTTTTTCTTTTCTTTTTTTTTCCCTTTTTTGATCAAGCGCTAACTTATAACTATTTATAACCATGCATACTGGAAACTGAATGTGTTTGAGATTTGGTTTCGAATGAGATTTTCTACTTTCATTCAGCTGAAAGTTTCTCTCAAATAATTCGCTCTTCAGTGTCAGGTTAGCACTTGGCTGGGAAAGCACACTTCTACTCGATTGAGATTTTACGGTTCTCTAACTTATAGAATTCTCCATACTATTTGCAGGAGTTCATATTATTTTGTGTTACTCGGCTTATTTGGAAGTTCAGACTTAGCTTCAGGTACATATATAGCTGTTCGATTAACAAATTCATGTACAACTTCAAAGGTTTTAATCTCATACCCTACTGAATTCATAAGGGGACATCGCCTATATATACCAATTGTGCTGCAACTTGTTTTGTGATATGTGTATCATTCTTTTTATATTTAGACTTGTGTGAAGTAGGTCATTATTTTTTACCATCTAACCTTAGCAATAACATTCATGTGTTTAGCATCAAAGAAAGAGAGGGCTTGGATTTCCTTTGAGAAACAGGGGTTCAAAGTAAAGGGAGAAGGAATTTTGAGAGAATTTGTTGAGGAAAAAGAGGAAGAGATGAGGAAGGAGAAGTGGGTGGTTTGAGCAATTTTCCGGCAGCTTGACGAAAGCTTCGTCATGCTCTGGAATGGCTTGCCATAAGAGAAAATGGGAAGAAATGGAGGAATATGGCTCGAAATTGAAGGGTTCCAGGGATGAGAGGTGATGCTTGCTCTCTCTGGATGTGGGTGTAGATGATGGGTAGGAGATGCCCTCTTTTATAGGCACTGGAAGCTCCTTCTTCCCAAGAAACCCTAGCTGGTTCTTCACAAATCAGCCAAGTCTCCCCCTCCATTCCTCTTCTCTTCCTTTGATTCATCCGTATTTTGTGAAATCCCCCTAATCCAAACACACAGAGACAAGATTTTTGGGAACTCTAGAGTTTTCCCGCAGTTGTTCCAATGGCAATCTCCTATCTTTGGCTACCATCTCTCTTTCTTTCCTCCCTTATTTCATGGCAAGAGCTGGTAGGAGAAAGAAATGGATAACGGCGTTGGTCTAAAGGGTGCTTTTCTTCTAGCAACCTACGCACACAAATATCCTTTGGTTTTTCGAATAGTCTGTCTTGGGTTTGTCTTTGGCCATGTGCTGGCGACTCCCAGCAGCCTGCACATGCAAGTACCCCTTGGTTTTTCTATTGTGATAGAGTCTCTAGCCATGTGCTGGAGACTTTCATATATTTTTCCTAAGGTGATGGGCTAGTTTACTAAGGGGATGGGCCAACTTCTAAAGTGATTGACTATTTTTACTAAGGTGATGGGCGAACTTTCTAAGGTAATGGGCTATCTTTTTCTCTCTTTCATGCTTACTCACATATTTGGGCTCAAGAAATGGGCTCAAGTTTTGGGGCTCTCAAGCAGCCCAAAACTTCCACTTCTTGGCTCATCAATGGGCCTCATGATTGCTCGTAATCATCCATATCACAACCCGCTCAGCAAGCCTCATGCATTTGTGTGGCTTAGGCCCACTTAAGCTTGTAGCATGACTAAGTGTAAAATCAAGGGTTTTCTGCTTGGCATGGCATGTCGATTGGTGTGCTCATGCTCAAATTTCATCGTATTGGAAATGGCTATGGTCGAGTCAAAACAGCGCTTGGTGGGATAATTAGCATGGGTTCATAGAGCCGGTGCATTTTGTAGGCTCGCTACAACTCTTAGCATGATATGTTACATATTGCTTGGCGTGGCACATGGATCGTGACTCATGCGAGTGTGTATGACGAACTTTCATGTGCCCAAATTGGGTTTCTTCTCAGGAAAGTATCGTATTTGGCTAGGAATATATTTGGGCCTAGCCTTGAATTTTTTGTGCCTCAACAATAAGTATCAAGACAAACACACACGTTCTTCATCTTATTTCTTTCTCCTCCTTCTTTCTCTCTCTCAAACACTACTTCATGGTAGAAATCTATTCTAAAGAATTGGAATGAATGATTGAAGTAAGGAATGATGATATTTATAGGAGAGGCTACAGATGCAACCAAATAATATATATATATATATATATAATATTTTAAACCACCAAAAAATAAGATAGAAAAGTAAGGAAATAATGTAACTCATTCCCCTTTGGCCAATGATATCACAACACCACTTGTTACTAGCATGGACGGTCCTATGAATTGTACAACCTGGGCTATAGCCCAGGTGAGTTTTTTTATTTATTTCTTATAGTTAGTGTTAATGTTAATCCCATTTATAGCAGAAATATTAATTTGAACTAATTGGATAATTGTAGTGTTACCTCTAGTTGTCGTGTGTCTATCTAACTCTATCTTTGTGATGATAAATTTTCATTTTTGAATTTTCTTATGAATTTTCTTTTCTCTTAATTCATTTTTGTTCATCATGGTATACCTTAGCTGGCATTGTTGGTGTAAAATAGGTCTTTTAAACAAATAAAATAATAATGATATGTTCTTAAATTATATATATATATACACACACACACACACACATATGATCAATTCCATAAGCCTAAAATCTAACAGTTCAATAAGGTAAATCTAGCTCACCCAATTTTAAAATCCTGGGTCCGTCCCTGGTTACTAGTATGCAAGATGGCATGACAATGATGATTTGATTAAAACCAATCCCAAGTCTCTACATGTGAAAAACAAGAATGGAGCCATCTTTCACCTAAAGGAATAATATCATACTAGACTTAAGATTTAATAACATATAAGTCTTCACAATAAATATTAAATAAGAAAAATTCATATAAATAAATCATTAATATGTAGTATGAATATTTCTTTAAAATAATATATATATATATATATATATATATATATATAAAGGTTCTCACATCCATTAAGGAATTAGTCCATAAATCCAATAGCAAAGTAAGTGGATGAAAGTGGGGTTATAAGAAAAAGGTTGATATGTGGTTTGTGTGTCAAGGCATGTCAAGAATTCATGGGTCTATGAAGACAAAAAGTAAGAAATTCAACATGGGAGATCTCGTTTCTGCACAAAAGATTCCGATTACTCAAGTTTAGTTTTGGGTGGAGCACCTCCTCATCTGAGGTGGGTTGAGTTAAGGAGAATTGCCATAACGATTTCCAAGTGGTTATGGGGTCAACAATTGTTCATGTGGAGATTGTTGAAAAATTGGCTCACCATTTGATGTGGGAAAGAAGAAGATCAGACCATGAGCAGCAGCGACCAGTCAATGTTTTGGAGCAAACAACAATGGAGGAGTTGATGCGATGCGATCTGTTGGCTTGGTCATCCAACTAGTCGGGAAATACTAGGAAGTTTTAGCTTGTTGGGCGACTAATCGAACATGTCTAGCGACTGGTCGATTTTGGTTCGAGGCGTGTTTACCTTGGATCATGTTTCCTAATTTGTTACAGTTTTTTAGCCTATTTTAGTAGCGTTTTTGTTTCCTATTTCAAGTAAACTTGTAACCCAAGTTATATATGATATAAATAGTACTTTTGGGACTAGGTTAATTAGTGCATCTAGGAGAAAGCAATAATCTAGAATACAAAAGGGAAAATTGATTTTGAGCAAGGGTGAGAGAGAAATAGGGAGCTAAGGTTTGAAAGCATAAGGGCTAAGGCGGGTTTTCTTGTAAACCAAAATTGTTTCTATTTTTCTAATGAAATTTCTCCATGGAATCACCAAAGAGGACAAGATCATTGTTGAATCTCTATAAATTCTTGTATTCTTAGTTGGTTTGTTTGCTTTGGTGTGTGTGCAATTTCTTTGTGGGTGTTTTTCGTCATAATTCATTGATGATAACAAGGTCTTAGATTATTTCTTCACAACACATACACACACACACATATATATATATATAGTCCTCTTTTATTGAGGGACACCTTTTAGGGTTTCCTACGAATTTTTTTTTCCAACGATCTAAACCATCTATTTTTTAAGTCTATATTCATAGATCATCTTTGCAAAAATTAGACAAACTGGAAATCGTTTCGATATCCGATTGTGTCCTACAAAATCAATGAACATGGTGCTTCAAAAAAGTACTAAAATTTCAATATTTCAATTGAGTGGTCAAATGATATCGGATTCAAGTGATTTTTTGTAGGGATGATCTTTGAATGAGTATCTACAAAATAGACTGTTTGGATTAGTGAAATATAATATGGAGTGGGCCCTACAAGAGTGTCTCTCAAATATGCTAATTTGAAGAATCCCTCAATGAAAGCTCTTTGTGTATATATATATATATATATATTAAATAGTATACACATATATTCATATTCATACACACACATATATATACTGGTATTTTAACAAGCTTCTTGGGGATCGTAGTTCATAGGATACCGTATCATCAATAAGCTTGAGTTATGGCGGACTCCAATGATGACTCAACAGTCATAAGGTTAGCTAGTCTTTTTTTTTTTCCCTAATTGAAATTTTAGTTTCTTTCTCCAACTCTCAGAACGTTTTCCTTTTTTTCTTTCCAAAAACTTTTCTATGTATACACATATATTATGCTTGTTTGTGTGTCTTGTTTAGTGTTCGGAATGTAGAGGGGGAATCTGGTAAAGACGATGGAGCAAGTTCAAGATGGCCAACACTAGAGGAGATTCTTAGTACACATGAGGAGCCAGCAATATTCCTTCCAAATTGGGATAGAGTATTTACGATATCATGTGCATTTGCCGTCTTCCTCGATCCTTTTTACCCTTACATTTTTAACATAACTGAGGATTGGACGTGCTACTATTGGGACGAAAAGTTGATGTGGGCATTTATTGGTTTGCGATCAGCCGCAGATCTCTTTTATTATGCGGACATTGTTTGGTTCTATATCCGTCTGCGAATTAGTCCGGAAGCAATAGGACCTTGGATAAGAGACCTCCGTATAAGAGAGCTCCATAAGCTGCTACCCCTTCTGCCTCGTATTTTTGTTGCACTTCCCTTTCCACAGGTAATTAAGAGAAGCCTTTAATTTGTCAAGTTAATTATTTTTCAATTATTGGTATGTTTTGTTAACATGCATGCATGGGCCAAGGAGGATTCTGTCTGTCTTAGGGTTTTGTATATTTTGGCTCACATTCATATTTTGGTTTTACAAGTTTCTCATCCCATGGGGAAATCACAAACTTGAGCCTACACCCCGTTTGGTTCACAGAATGGATTTGAGGAAAATCACTTCCCATATTATTTTTCAATAGATACATAGGAAGTGGAAGATTCATTTTCCATGTTTGGTAATGCCGAAAAAGTAATCCGGAGATATCACTTTATTTCATTTCCCATGTTTGTTTTGAGTAGGAATGGAAAACAGAGTTGGTATAATTTTTCAATTATACCCATATTAAATCAAATAAAATCCAAGCTGGGAAGAGTGCTTCACTTTTCCTCCTACTTTTCCATGTGCCAAACAACCACTTCTCATACCTAAACTTACCAAACACGGAATTTCCTATCCCTAAACTTCCTTTCCCATGAACCAAACGATATGTAACTTCAGGTACGTGAAACTTAAAAACAGATTTGAAAAAACAATATCTTCAAAAATCCATTTGTAAGCCATGCATTATTTTAATTGTTGGCTTAAATCGTTGAATGATGTGTCCAGGTAGTATTACTTACTGGAAAATATACAAGCTTTGATAATTTTGTTTTTCTAATATTCTTTGCTCCGGCCCAATATACTCTACGGGTTTATCGTGGATACGGACTTTTTAAGCGGGCTCCTAACACAGAAACTGGAATAGGAAGATGGCTTAGAGCTATATTGGGTTTTCTTCCCTTCATCCTTGCTGCTCATGTAAGTTTCAATCTTATCTCTCATATATATTTTGAAAAAAAAGAAAACTATTTCAGCTTAGTTTAATTTAGTTTATAGCAAATTTAGACATGTAGCAAAATTCAAATCCTTTCTTTAATATCTATCCATCCACATCCATGAATTTACTATAGCGAAACTTTAAGGCTGTTTGTTCGCAAATTAGAGGCTTGTGAGAATGTGTGTGAATTTCCTTCTCATATTTGGCAAGTACATTTTATATAGGCTAAACTGTGATTTTCAATTGACCTCTATCTACTTCTTTTTTATAACAAAATTAAGAATATGAACTTCTTATTTTCGTTAATTTTTCATTGCTGTCTAAATTAACATTTCATCTAATTTTCTGTTAAATTATTAAAAATAATTTTAATTTTAAGAAAAAATTGAAGAAAAAGATAACAAAAAATATCAAAGAAAGGAAAATAGCCTACCACATTTTTATACCACATTGTGTACCACCTCTCTACTAGAGGTGGGTCCCATTGTATTTGTGGGCTCCACCTCTATTAGAGAAGTGATACATAATGTGGTATAAAATATAGTAAGTCCAGCATTACACAAAAAGAAAACCCTATACCCAACCAGACCCATTCCCCCTTCCGTTCTGTTTTTTTCTCCCCCATGACCTGACCTCCAAATAAATCAACCCCAGCAACCACGGACCACCGCTGACGTTGGAGTTAATTCGTGCCATTTCTCAAAGCCTTGTGGACAATCTCCAAGGCATATGGCTTCCGTGAGGAACTCATCTCCAAGTTCATCACCTACAAATAAATCAACCCCAATCTGTTGACCTTTTCTCCTTCAACTTCCAATTTGGTTACTCTACACTAGTAGCGAATCTAGAATTGGAAAGCCAACTGGGCGAAACTTACATACTAATTTTGACGGTACGAGTGAATTTCATTAATAAGCAGAAAAAGATACACCTAGTCAAGGGGACATAATGAATTTAAACCTCAAATACATCTATGCATAAATAAAAACTTAACAACAAAAACAAAAACCACAAGTAATTTCAACAAAATCACAAAATTTTAATTGAATCCCTACATAAATCCTAGAATACTCAATTTTAAATTAAAACTATAACTCAAGATAAAGAAAAATTAGAGAATTAGAAAATACTTTTTGTTGTAGAAAGTAGAGGAAAATATACTGCCGAGTTGTCCACTGCCCAGCCAAGATAATAGGAAGATGCAAAAAAAAAAAGGGTGAAAGAAGATGTTGCTGCCGTCGGATTGCTATAGAATAGAAGAGATAAACAAGCTTATGTGATGTAGCCAAAAGAGAATAGAGAGAACATATGAGACCACTTCCTCTTGGATGGGCAACATGTGTATAGGGTTAGCTTTTAATTTTTTAAATTTAGGGATTTGGGGTTGCCCTTATAACATATGTAGGCTCTAAAAATTGAAAAAAAAAACTTTGGGATGGGCGGGCACCCATCCTGCCCTGTGCATAGATCTGCCACTACTCTACATGCCAAACCACAGTAGCCAATAAAACAGAGCATCACCAACCCATCCCCCACTCCCACCCCCATACCCTTTCTCCATCTCTGTTTTTTTCTCCCCCATGACATGACCACCTCTTTCCCCACGCGCAACCCACCTCCTTCCACCCCCCACCACCCTTGTTCGTGGCTGTTGGAAATTAGGGGGAGGAGAGTTATTTTTATTAAAATTATTTCATTTTTTGTATTTTATTTTATCTTTCAGTATTTAATTATTTAACATACGAAATTACCGTCATATTTAACAGAAATTAGATGAAATGTTGAGGATTTAGATGGCATGAGAAATTGACCAAAAAAAAAAAAAGTTCATGTCCTTAATTTTCTATTTAAAAAAATCAAAGAATAAATTAAAAATTATTATAAATTTAGAGAGCAAATCAACAGTTTAACTTTTTATATATGATATCTCTTTATTTTGGGTAATTAATATATGATATCTCGAGTGCGTCTTTGACATTTAATGCTTTGCTGGACCTTCAGCTATACGGAGCATTGTGGTACCATCTCTCTCTTCAACGAGAGTTAGATTGTTGGTTCTATGCCTGTCTAGATGCAACGGTGGGATGTGATCTCTCTCAAACATTTTATTATTTCTACTGTGGTACCGAAACTTACTTCGACAATGTGCTTCTCAATATCACGCATATAAAGGCATCATGCCCTATAAATCCACCAAATGCAACCATATTTGATTTTGGTATATTTCTCTACGCTCTTCAGTGCAACCTTAATTCACCAAATCTTGGAAAAAAGTTTGTTCAATGTTTTTGGTGGGGCTTACGAAATCTGAGGTTCGTATATATATCATATTATATGTTCATTAACTAATTAATTAATTATCAGATTATTAGTTCGGTTGTTTTTTTTACTTTTGGTGCTATTTATGTATGTAAGATGACACTTTTAACTAATGCTTTAATTAATCACTAGCCAACTGCACGTGCTTCCGCGCTTGAGAGAGGCATTTTTTAAAGTGTTCCATAAAAATAGAATCCATTATTTTTTATTTAATTTTAATTTTTTATAAAATGTGTGAATTTACCATATTATCCTCGTTTAATTAATAAGTTTAGTTCTTAATGTTTGCATTAACCAAGGATATTTTCTGGTATTTTGAATGTTTCACCATTTTCTGCCTTTTGCTTTATATATATAGATAAACAAAACAAAATGGTTGTGTTAATATTAGGTTTAATAGTCCCGCTCTCCTAAGGACCTAAAAATGCCGACCAGTAAGGTCCTATTTAATAAAAGCTCTTGGATTAATCCAATGGCACATAATTAACCCTCACTTATACTTCTTGTTTTACGAACAGTTCTTTTAATTATTCTAACCCAAAAGAGAAATTAGATATACACGTTTCCCATCCATCTTCTCCCCCTCAACCCCTTCCTCTCTTATTCTTTTCTTCGTCTTGCTCAGCAAAAAAAAGATTTTTTTATTTTATTTTTTTATATATAACCATTTTCTGTTTTCTTTTTCCTCTTCTTTTCATTTCTGAGGAAAGGTTATGGCTTAAAAAAAAAAAAAAAAAAAATTGCCCACCTGCAGGCATTAGTATATATGAATGGCTTGTGGTGGCTATGTTGCATCAAAACCCTAGCATGACATGGGGATGAATAGGGTGTAGATATTGGCTTTATGGACATGGCATGATATAAAGAAAGCATGAATATGCTATTTAAATGCCCAATTGTTTCGTTCATGCAGCAAAGGATTATTTTGCAAAATTATTTCGTTGATGCAGCCACCTATTGTTGTCTGACCAGAGAGAGAGGAAGAGGAGAGGGGGAGATGGATGGGGAACGTCCATTTTTTCTCTTTTCAAATTAGAATAATTAAAAAAAATTGAGTAAAATAAGGAGTAAGAGGGAGGGTTAAGATTACTAACTATATATGTCATTAGATTAATTCAAGGGTCTTTATTAAAGAGGACCTCACAAGTCCTCATTTTTAAGACCTTAGGTCAGCGGGTACTGTTATTGTTGAATACTAAAAATAGAGCACACTGAAGTTACAACTTCGATTTAGACCTTTTTCTTTTATCAAAGATATAGACATTAATTGTATCTAATATACATTGCCTCCTTCATTTTTGCAGTTCTTTTGGTTCAAACCTCCAGACCAGTCTCTATATGCTAGAAACCTTTTTTACGGTTTTGGTATCCATAAGTGGCATAGTGCTGTTTTTAATATATCTCAATTCAAGGGTACAGGTTGGTGTGATCAGCCTTTATATATATAGTTTGTCTTCAAGCTTAGAGCACCAAACACTTTTTTCTTTTCATAAATATATATATACATATTTTCTCATAAGCTGACATACGTTATTATCATGTGGACGTCATGTATTTTTCTACTATATCTTCTTGTTTTCCAATATGTTTACAATGGTATCCGTACGGTAATAACATGCAGAGGTTTGCATATGAGAATAACTGATTTCTCTATATACTTATGGGTTTAAAATGGACTCATCAAGAACCTATTGTTAATGGAATTTAACTGCATGCAGATATCGAAACAACGATCAGATCAACGTAAATTGAGACATAAAATGCATATGATGAATCCAGATATAGATTTATGGTTGCATAAAAACGGTCTTTCTGATCAAAAATTGAAGGAGGTGATCATGAAAAACTTACACCAGAAACTTGAAGAACACAAGGAAGTTGATGTGGAGAATATACTCTCTCTTCTTCCCATTATACACCAAAGACGTATCATGTGCCGTCTCAGCTTGAATTTATTAAGGAACGTATGTTTATTTGGATTTCCCTATCAACAAGTTAACCAAAAATACATCCAGACCGGAACCATAACAAGATGAGTATAATAACATATATATCTTATATTTGTAGGTGGCAATGCTTGAGAATATGGATGAACAAGTCCTTATAGCAATTTGTGAGCGTCTGAAGCCTGTGATCTATACTGAAGATGCCTATATCATTCGTGAGGGGGAGCCCCTTGACAAGATGCTCTTCATCATGCAAGGCACCGCATGGAGCTACACAACTAGTTCTAATTGCAACATTTGCGGAAGTGCTAGTGGTTCCTCAAACATTAAGTGCCTCGAGAGAGGTGATTTCTATGGAGAAGAACTTATGAATTGGGCTTCAAAACTTACTTCATTATCTGAGTTTCCCATCTCAACCAGATTTGTCAAGTGCCAGACAAAAGTTGAAGCCTTTGCTATTAGGGCCAAGGACTTGAAGGGCGTTGTCACAAAATTCTGGTGGCATTTTAGCAAGGGGTTTGAGAGTTCTCAGTTGGAGCAATTGGAGAGTTTGGCAATTTCTTCCTTACGAGCAATCCGGTGCCGCCGTCATGCAAGGGCCAGGGCCAGAACTGGTTGAAACTACTCGATAAGATTATATCCTTCTTCTTATATCTCTTTCTTTGTTTGGAAAGTACAACAACTTCTTTTTATTTGGGTTACTTGTATAGAGTTTGTTAAGTTTAATCCTTTATTTGGTGTTGCTTGTTTATTTTTATTTTTTTAATCAAGAAGAAAGAACTTCATTAAACTTTCAGGAGCAATAAAACCAAAACAACTAGAAGAAAAAAACAGGGTGCTCTTAGGGTGTGTTCTTATGCTTATATATGCCGATGGCAAATTTTTGGAAAAGAAAAATCAAACTAAAATGTCACCCTCCTGTCAAAATTAGCCAAACACTATTACTACATAATTTTTTCTCATACATCTTTATTTATTTATTTATTTATTTATTGGCCTTCATAATATATGCTCGAGTTTGAGCATGGTTACCTATAACAAGAAAATACAGAAACCTCAGGCAGAAAAATCCAATAGAGGAGGAACAATTAAATCCTAAATGTGGTAACTAGTATTTGATTAATTTACCTCTCGTGAATTACTTTTTTTTTTAATGCTCAGCTCCATTTTCTCATGACTCATGAATGAATTCAAATCACAGGCCTGTAAAGATATCAAAGGTCCTAATGCTGCCACATGTCAGAAGATTGAAGAAGAGAGTTGTTGAAATATTGTTAAGACTGTTAGTCAGTTTAGGCAAAATAGTTAGCATTTTGTTAAAGAAGTTAGAGAGGTTAAGAGGTTAGAAACGTGTACACAAAGCTTTAACAAAGGTAGTATAAAAACCATCAATGTACTGTGTTGAGAAATTAAAGAATGAATACATCAATTCTTCTCCTAAAATTCTCTGCTTCTCTCTGTTAAAATTCTGCTCAATATTGCTATTCTGACAAGGCCTTCGCTTTGTTGGTGGTAGTGGGACCCATGGTACATACTAGAGGCAGTGAAGTAGACCATTGGATGATCAAAATTCACAATAAGTTTTTGGTACCGTTGTCGAGATTGTTTGTTTTAACTTTGCATTAACTTTATCGGGGATTGTTTGTAGAGAGTTCGAGCAGGAGGATTTTCACCGGGCTAAGCTGTTGAGCATGCAGGAACAGGTCTACCAGAAGGACCGTGAGCTTGAGGTAGATCAAAAGAACGTGAAAATGGTTGTGGAGTGGGTCAAGCTGCTAGAGCAGGAGAAACATACCATGAAGGAGACGTTTGAGGCTCGAATCTCGTGCTGATGAACTGCGTCGGGCTATGAAAGATGCTTGCTCTAAGGCCATTTGGAATACCGGGAGAGCCAGGACCTTCGTGCAGCGGCCGTGGAGAACTTTGCTCAAGGATTGAGGCATGTGTCTATGCCAGCCAAGTTTCACCAAGCCCACAGTGGCTCTCCATCTGCCCGAGGATTATGTCGCCTATGCTAAAATATGAATATAGTTTGAATACTTTAGGTTAATTGTATTTTTCTCTATAAGGGGTATGTATAGGAGTTTACATGAGTGCTTTACAAGGAAATAGATACAGTAATCAAATAGGAGAATATCTCCTAATTATACAAGGGTATGTCAATTATATAAAATAAGAAAGTAAATCTCCTAATTAATCAAGGAAATAAATGTCCTTGATTAATTTGGATAGCTCACGTCAACAATCCTCCTCAAGTTGGTGCATATACGTCACCAATGCCCAACTTGGTAAGTGAGTCACAAAACACTCTTCCACGTACAGCTTTTGTTAAGACATCCACCAATTGATCTTTTGATTTTACGAAGGGTACACAGATGATCTTATTCTCAATTTTTTCTTTGATGAAATGTCTATCCACCTCAACATGTTTGGTTCGATCATGTTGAACTGGATTATGAGGAATATCGATAGCTGACTTGTTGTCATAATGTAACTCCATTGGCTTTTCTGGTTTGAAACCCAATTCTGTCAAGAGTCTTCTGATCCATAATAATTCACAGACTCCTTGAGTCATTCCTCTATATTCTGCTTCTACACTAGACCTAGAAACCACATTTTATTTTTCACTCCACCAAGTGACAAGGTTACCTCCAACAAATGTAAAGTAACCCGATGTAGAGGGTCTATCTGTAATGGAACCAGCCCAGTCAGCATCTGTATATCCAATAACTTCAGTATTTCCATTCTTGGAGAACATTAGTCCATTTCCAGGGGCTGACTTTAAGTAGCTTAAGATTCGATCAACTACATTCCTATGAGAAACACTGGGAGAATGCATAATTGACTAACCACACTTACAGCGTATGCAATATCTGGTCTTGTGTGTGCCAAATATATCAACCTTCTAACAAGGCGCTGGTATTGTTCCTTACTAGTGAGCACCCAGTCCATGTCATCACACAACTAGTGATTCATCTTATTGGGTGTGTCAACAAGCTTGCATGGAAGCATTTCTGTGTCAGTGAGTAAATCCATCACATACTTCTTTGAGACATAAATATACCAGTTTTTGACTTCGCTACTTCAATTCCAATGAAGTATTTCAAAGCTCATAAATCCTTCATCTCAAATTCCTGAGACATATACTTATGTAGCTTTTGTTGCTCTCATGTATTGTTCCCAGTTACGACCATGTCATCCACAAAAATAATTAATGTAGTGATTTTTCCTCCATCATGCTTCAAGAATATGGTATGGTCTGAATTACTTTGAGTGTATCCAAAAAATTTCATGGACTTAGTAAATCTGCCAAACCATGCCCTGGGAAATTGTTTTAATCCGTATAATGATTTTCTAAGCTTGCAAATGTGATTTTTCTTATCATGAGCTATATTACATCATTGTGGTAAATCCATGTATACCTCTTCTTTCAAGTCTCTGTGTAAAAAGACATTTTTAATATCAAACTAATGTAGTGGCCAATCTAGATTTGCTGTTAGAGACAGTAGGACTTTGATAGTGTTGATCTTGGCTACTAGGCAAAGGTCTCTTGGTAATCCACCACATATCTCTGTGTGTACCCATTTGCCACTAATTTAGCTTTATATATTTCAATGGATCCATTTGTTTTGAGTTTTATAGTATAGATCCACCTGCATCCCATTGTCTTCTTTCTGTGAAGTAAAGGCACGAGCTCCCATATGGCACTCTTCTGGAGGGCTCGCATTTCTTCATTCATGGCTTTTTTCCATTTTGAGTCTTCTAATGCTTCATTCAAACTATTTGGGACAAATATATTGGCCAACTGCTTCACAAAGTATACATGTAACTGTGCTAATCTGCTTAGAGATACATAATTATTAATGCAGTATTTCCCTTTAGCTTTAAGATCTGCTTCATACCAAACTCGAGGTTTACAATAGTTCTTTCTTTCTGGAAGCTTATATCTGTATCCTTTATGCTTTTTGAAATCAAATCATCATGATATATTTCATTAGCATTATCAGTTTCAGGAGGAGATGTGACCTGAGTTACTTCCTCATAAGGTGATTGGTGTGGTACTAGAGCTGAAGGCGAGTCGGGAGCGAGCAAAATCTCATAAAACAGTTCAACTTCCTCCTCCTGATTTTGGTAGAGTGGAGTCAACTGGTCGTTTTTCACTAGCGACATAGGCTCAATGTTTGGCAAAAGAGCACAAAGTAACTGGTCATTTGGACATAATGGCTCTGCCTGTGAGGCAATAAAGAGGGGCGAACGGTCGTTTTTAAGGGGCGACCTATCGCTTTTATGCTGAATCTATTCCCTTGTGAAAAAAGTCCAGAAAATTCGGGGAGTTTAGTTTTAGATTCTCCTTCTGTGCTTTTGAAAAATATATGTTGTGTTCCAGGAACACTACATCCATGGAGGTATATACCTTATGACTTAGAGGGTGATAACATTGGTAGCTTTTCTGATGAAGGGCATAGCCAATGAAAACACATATTTCTGCGCAGGGATCCAATTTGTTGCATTGGTGATCATGTAAGTATACGAATACAACACAGCCGAAAATTCGTGGTTCACAGTTTGGGGTGGGAGGTATTTGGAGATGGTGGTGAAGTGTTTGAAGAGGAGTTTGGAAATTCAAGATACTTGAGGGAATCCTATTTATAAGGTAAGCTGCAGAGAAGACGGCATCGCCCTAAAAAGATCGAGGCATGTTGGCACCAAATAAAGTTGCACAAATGACTTCCAACAACTGTCGGTTCTTTCGCTTAGCCACCCTATTTTGTTGAGGAGTATATGGACACGAGCATTGATGTATGATGCCATGATCTTGTAAGAATTTTTTGAGATCATGATTAAGAAATTCTCCGCCATTGTCATAACGGAGAACATGTATTTGGGCACGAAACTGAGTTGCCACTATTTTATGGAAATGTTCAAACGTTAAACTGACTTCCCCTTTGGTTTTGAGAAGGGAAACCCAGGTCATTCGGGTGCAGTCATCAGTGAAAGTAACAAACCATCGAGCTCCAATCAGAGTAGCGATTTGAGCAAGCCCCCAAACATCAGAATGAATAAGGGAGAAGATAACCAAACTTTTATTTGTACTTAAGGGGAACGGAACACGATGACTCTTAGCCAATTCACACGTATCACACTGAAAGCTGGAAACATCAAAACTGAAAAATAATGATGGAAACAAGTTCTTCAGATAACCTAACGAGGCATGCCCAAGACGTTTATATCTTAACCAGACTTTGTCTCTTTGCCTCTCAGAACTAGCTCCACTGGTTGTGAAAGCTTGACCAACCTTGGTCTCACTATCCGGTGTCTAGTCCAAGTAGTAGAGTTTACCCCACCTAGTACCACAACCAATCTTCTTTCCCATGAGGATGTCTTGAAAAACACAATGATTCAACCAAAATGTTGCAGTACACCCCAAAGTAGTAGTAAGTTGTGCAACAAACAAGAAGTTATGGTCCAATAAGGGAACAAGCAATACAGAATCCAGATGTATGGAGTTAGAGAGAGATATAGAGCCTTCCCTCAACCACAAGGGATAAGGTACCATTAGCATTTGACACCAACGACTGAGTGGTTGATTTACAACTAATAAGTTGCTTAAGATCAAATGTCATGTAATCCGTAGCACCCAAGTCAATAATCCAGTGGGACTTGGAGAAGACGTATGAAAATCAGAAACTTTGGTGGTGGCGATAGAAGCACGAGCCCGGATAGTTGGTTCAGCGGAGTGACCGCATACTTTTGTGAGTCTACAAGGAAGGAGTGAATCATAGGGGGTCTTGACATCGCAGCGGAAGTAAGAGTTGATATGAGTGTGTGCTTGCAGTTAAGGAGTTAAGTTGAGAATTTGAGGAATTTGATGTATGGATTTGATTTAGGGATTTGATTTAAGAGGTATGTGTTTAAGGAGTTTGATAAGAGGATTTGATTTGAGAGGTAAGGAATTTGATTTAGAGTTTGGGTTTGAATTTGAGGTATGATTTGAAGGATTAGAGACAACCTAGAATCGATTGCTCTGATACCATACTAAAATATGAATATGGTTTGAATATTTTAGGTTAATTGTATTCTTCTTCATATGGATGTATATATAGGAGTTTATGTAAGTGCTTTACAAGGAAATCAATACAGTAATCAATTAAGAGATCAATTAGGAGAATATCTCCTAATTATACAAGGGTTATGTCAACTATATAAAATAAGAAAGTAAATCCCTTAATTAATCAAGGAAACAAATCTCCTTGATTAATTAGGATAGCTCACATCAACAGCCTATGTTGAAGAAGATTAGGTCACTGAGGACCAATTTGAGGAGGACGGCAGACAAGTCGAAAAGATGGGTGAAGCGACACCTTTTATTTTTAAAGATGTTTGTTAAGCTTTTTTGGGGAGAGAGAGGAAAAGGGTGTTGTCAGGGTGTCTTTGAGCCATATCATATATACGTGCCTTTTGTATATTTTTGTGTTGTCGATCTATTTTTTATTTTCTATGTAGGGGTGCTCTTCTTGGGTGCTCATGGCTAACGAGCAACCTATTTTTTTCTCTTTGTAGATTTCGACATTTCTTGTCTTTTTGCCTTCGGTCCTTTTATCCTCACATTACCTCAGTGGGGGGAGTTTGCTCGCTTTTGTTTATGCTTGCCAAGAGCTTTTCTTGGAAAGATCCACCACTTGTGAGTTATTTATTTTAGGGTTAATTACAGTTTGGTACCATGATCTCTTATCTTTAAGGCATGTTTGTCGTGCACTCTCAATTTTAACAATAAAATAGTGTATATTTGTAAAATTTTTGCAATATGGCTTTGCCGTTATAATGTTAAAGAATCTGTTAAGTGATGACATAGCATATGTGGGAACCCACTTATTTAAAATTTAAAATGATTATAATATTAATAAAACATAAATAAAAACTAATTAAAGTTCAGAAAAAGATTTATAATAAAACAAAAATCCTATCAGCTACCTTCTTCCCCGACCCCAAACCCTAGGCCCTCCACCCGACAGCCTCAGTTCGACCACCAAGAACTGCCCAACCACCAAGACAGAAGGCGCCACCACTGTTAAATGAAGAACCATCACCACCCATCACTCCTACTCTCAATTTTTAGTATTTTTTTAGATTTTAAAAAAAAAAATTTCATTGCTGACGTCAGCAAACCCAAGCAACAGCCCATGCTATTCTTGCCTTTGGGCTAGCCCAGGCTTGTGAAGTCCACAAACTACCCTGGCTGCATTTGCCTACTGGAAACACTTTTTAGGCCTACGGCCCCCCTTGTCCAGGCAAAAGGTTGCCCGCTGGAACTGCTCTAAAGGTGAGAGCTCAAGGTACTAAACTGTAATTAACCCTTTATTTTCTATGTAGCATTTTTAGGGCTTTTAGTCGTGGATGTCCTTTGCATATGTTTCAGAGGAGCAATCCAGAAGCGTCCCGTTACTTATGTGTTTGCTTTAGGGATTTGTTCCTCTTCTTTTCTGTTGTCTTTCTAGAGCGATCAAGGGATATGTTTCCCTCATTTTACTTGGTTTTGGAGAAAGAGAAAGGAGCACACACAACAAATGAAAAAGAAAACTGAAACACTTTCAAGTTGTTTAAAAAAATAAGGGTCTCATTTTTTTCTTGGAGACTTTAAATACCATAACTTGATTAAACATAATTCAAATTTAATTTTTCTTTTGCAGAATTTATAAATAATGAAGTGTATTTGTCGAAAGCACTAGTTTTTAGTTACTATTCAAACAATTTGATTAAGTTATACCTCTATTTTTATCATTAATTGACCTCGAAGGTGTAAAGTAGCTTTGGATTTAAAATGTTGAGAAAATAGTTATATATGCCTCTACTGTTACCCTTGTCCCAATTTTTTTAAGTTAATTGCACCTTGTACATGGTACCAAATTGCCAGTAGTAGTCTAGGGAAAGTAAAACAAAGTTCTACCTGAAAGCAGAAAGATAAACACACTTTTTTGAAAACATGACAGTTTTTAGTATTGGTGGCGGTTTTGGACCTTTTGCGACGACAGTAATGCCTCAGATAGGAAAAAAGTCTTTAGCATAGAAAAAGCCGTCGCTAGGCGTCGCTAATAAAACCTTTGGGTGCTGCTGTTGCTAAGTAATGCTACACTTACCACATTTTTATCTCACATTTCTATATCACATGATGTGGCATGTCCATATCATATGTCACATCAATTAAATCAAAGAAGTGTATTTTAATAAGGAAATTTTAATTAACAGTTTTTTTTAAGTGTTAATAAATTATAAAAGAAAAGAAAATATTAAATAATTTTAATTGATGTGGTTGTCCACCTCAACTGCCACATAAAGTGGTATGGGAATGTGGTATACAAATGTCGTAAGAATAGCATTGTTCTTTAACTTAATGATTATTTGGTTAAAACCAAAACAAAAACAAACAAAAAAGGCCAATTCTAATGGAATTAAAATGGGCATTGCACAAGGACCCACTAGTGTAGTGGTTTGGAGTATTTACTCCCTCAGGCAAGGTCCTGGGTTCGAGTCCTAGCATCCGTGTTGTGTGTGTGAGTTTAATATGCTATCACCCCTTTCAATAGGAAAGGAACTCAAAAAAAAAAAAAAAAAAAAAAGGGCATTGCACGTTTTGCTCTTTTTATAGGGTGTTTTATCTTTTGATTCGAAGAGCCCCAAATTTTTTTTCATAGATGTTCTATTTTGCTTTTTGGGTATGGCCTCACCTTTTGGTTCCCCAATTTATTGTAGTGATTCCCTCCAAAATGTTGATCTTTAAATAAGTCATCATTAATTGTCCATTTATAATGGGATTCATTTTCATATTTAATTGTTTTATTATAGGTTTTGATTATGTGTTTAAACGTCTGGGTCATGCTTGCAAAAAAAAAAAATAATGAGATTTTGATGATATTCATATGTTTATATTCAATGTAATATAGAAATAATGAAAAATAGGTTTGTTATTTTGTAATATGTTTTTAATTTATAGAAAGTGTTAAAAAAAAAAATTCTATTACAAAGTAACATACCTATTTTCTTACATAATAGGTACAAAAAATTCATTCATCTCCGCACGTGCATCACATTCTAAAGAATGATTTGATCAACCACCTTTGGAAATGGCAAGGAGAGGGGCAATGAGCCACTTGTTTAAATTTATGTAATATGTTTTCATTTATGTTGTGTGTTTAATTTATGTTATTGTTATTGCACTTATGAAAGTTGTTCTTCTTATTCATTCATGAAACCCCAAAATGCATAAATTTATCAGTGAAACCTTAAAATATAAAACTTCATTCATAAAACTCTAAAATGCGAAAATTCATCAGTGAAACCTTAAAATGCAACAATTCAATCATGAAACCTCAAAATGCAAACATTCATCACTGAACCTTAAATGCAAAAAGCATTGTGTTTTTTTATATAAAGAATGATACTGGTAATTTAGGAGATGGTTAATTGTTTTATTAGTCCTTGAACTTAGACCCGATTTGTATTTGAGTCCCTCAATTTCCAAAATCATTCATGTGGTCCTTTAACTTCACTTTCGTTAGGACAAATGGTCCTGTCATCAATTTTGTTAACTTTTTCTGTAAAATGCAAGGGCTAAATAGTTTTTTTATATTAAAACAATGGATAAAAAATCACATCTTTAAAATAACAATAAAAGAAAATCAAATTAAAAACCCCAAAAAAAAAAAATTTCAAGTTTAGGGGGGAGTAGAAATCGAGATAGAGGGGGAGAGAGAGTTTATTTTTAATTTTTTATTCATATTTTAATCAATTTAATACAAAAATACCATTTTGCCCTTACATTTAATAAAAAAGTTCAATAGCAGGATCATTTGTCCTAACGAAACTGAAGTTGAAGGGCCACGGGAACGATTTTGAAAATTGAATGACTCAAATGCAAATCGGGTTTAAATTCATGAGCTAATAAAACGATTAACGCTTTAGGAAATGATCAGTTGCAGTTTTTCGAATGGATTCTACAATTGAAAATTCTGCTCCAATTGAGAGTTGATGGAGATGGTAACATTAACAATTATAACTTTGCTCACTCACAACTGCTTCATCTCTTACATTAACCTGACAATAGATGTGAAAATACAGCTATCATCAAAAAATATCCGCAGATACAGCACTTCAGGGCACAATATCATACAAAACCAAACTTAAAACCATTGCGCTCAGCTCAAATTGAGTTTCAATTAATGACTCTTACAAAAATATTGTCGTAGAAACCTTCACAACTTTTGTGTTTGAGCATCAACAACGAATATGACTAAATCTAAATTTGAAGAGTACTATCCAGACTAACAGATCATTAACAAAAAAAATTGTAAGATAAATATGCATGGATGTGTGTGTAGATTTCTCTCTGCCTCAACTTTAGTTGAACATATTGGGTAGGGGCCTCACTGCCATAAATGCACCCACCATCTGAAAAATATGCAAAAACATTCATCAACCCTTCTAAGTCATAACTGAGATTTCATATAATTCAAAATGTTTGTTTTCAATGCCATGTGCCAACAAGCATCTTTCAAAATCTATATGGGTGGTCAGAATCAGCCCAGTGACAAATAACATTCTATAGAATGATCAATGCTTAGCCCCAAAAGCTTACCTCATCAGTCACAGCAGCCCTAGCCCTACGATGTCTTTCAACTAGTTCAGTCAAAACCTGAATAAGTAGTTGCTTAACTTCACCTGTTAGCATGCGTCCTGCACCATACTCCTAATAGTACCCGAAGTGAATTAGCAAAACAAGAAGGCATCATTTGTACTAATAAAAAAAATATTGATTAAAAAAACAAGTTCATTAGGATACCACTCTCACCTTCCTTATCTCTTCAAGTTTAGCGTCATCATCCAGGAAAAAACTGAGATATTTGAATGGTATATCTACCTGAATAATGTCCAGAAGATAAAATCATACCTCAATAAGTTAAAAGGCACGAAGTACTGACCGACAAATCGTATAAGACATGAATCAAATTGGCATGTAAGTGCAGACAGATAAGCAGAATTGTTTTTCTTGCTTGGACAATCTATAATGAGAAGGGAAGGTAGTAGATCCAGCAACAATAACACTCTCAAACCAATTGGGGAGGACAAATTTCTATTACTAACATGTGAAACAATTCAAATACCTCGAGATTTGCTCCAAGTTCTCTATGTTTCTCTATTGAATCTTGTCCACCAGAAAATGCATACCTGTTTATCTGCACATGCACACAAATTCTTTATTTTGTTAATCCTGAAGAATTTTTCGACCATTTGGACTGTGATTTCAGGTAGAAAAATTTGGCACTGCGAAACTACAGTTTGGTGGTGTGGGAAAGCTAAGACGAGTAGATGGTGGTTTCGGAAAGGGAAGACAGCTATTTGAAGAAATAGAGAAGCATGTTTTTCACTGGGAGTTTAAAAGGTTACACTTTGAACCTTGCATCAATTAAAGACTTTGGCCCTAGAATAAGAGAACATCGATAATGATTGTGCAAGAGTCTTAGTGAATAGAAAGGTTGTACAAATAAAACCACAGCAACAGCAAACGCAAACCTTGTTCTTAATTTCCTTTGCAGAATCAGTTACATAAATGGCAGAATTTGGATCACTGGCCGACATTTTACCGGTCTCTCCCTGCAAGTATCCACATTCCAGGAAATATATCAGCACTCACATGCATACCACATCATCCAATTTTTGCATGACCAGTTTAGCCGGCAATTACTTCTTTTGAAAGCTGAATATTCATATTACAATAATCAACTTTTGTGTTATTAATTATGGTCCTTGTGCACTCCCTGTGAACAATGATATATTCATGTTTATGTGTGTGCGAATGCATACAGGTAGTGTCTCCAAAGTCCACATTAGGGCTTAAACGTATCAGACAACATCAAAATTTAGCACCCCCCACCGGAAAACATTGGTCATATGAAACATATGTGGAATAATTTAAGTCTCTAGTGCAAAATCATTGGTCAAATAAAAGAAAAAAATCAGAGAAATAAACAGCCAACCAAATACAGAAGGTCAGATTCTGCATAAAAATTATCAACTAAATTCAGCTGGCTAATTTAAATATTGCATCTTTCTTATCCCTTTTAAAAATTTAGGAACCAATTTAAGTAGCACACATGTATTATGTGCCAAAACCATAAAGTACCTGCATGGCAGGGAAGAAAGAAGACTCAATCAATGCAGGTTTCTGGTATCCAATCCGTGGAGCGACATCTCGTGTCATTCTAAAATAAGGATCCTGGACAAATCGCAAACAAATATAACATGGTATTAGTAAATAAAACAAAATAAGAAAAACAGCATTCACTAAAACAAATAAGCACACAAAGTTACTAAAACTGTAATTATCCCTCTCTCCATGTTTCATCCTCTCAAAAGGTGTTACTTTTAAAGGTGAGGTGGTTCCCTACAATTTAGGCAGGCAAAAGAAAACCAATAACCCTCATATTTCATATCATATAAAAAAGGGAAAAAAAAATCTCCCAAAAACTAACCAATATATGTTCTCCTGAATAGTAACAGAACTTGCCCAATAACATAAATTTACTGTACACTGCTATCATGGGCATATAAACTATACCTATCTATAAAAACTGAAAAAACTTGACCACTTTCCATCATTAGTTAACAATTCATGCTCTGAGAATTATTCCTATCATTTATACCTGGTCAATCGCGCATGGAATTAAGCAACGAAGATTGTCTTGACCACCGAAAAGATGTGGAAAGGAACTTGGAAATGATGGAACTGCCTGCATTAACACATAACCACATTGAATCTCCTTAATATGACTTACAAGAGGTGATGTTTTATGAAATTATAAAAATAGAACAGATATTAGCTTCACTATTTTCATGGAACTAATCAGAAACAAGTAACAAAAATTACAGGATTCACTATCATACGCAGCATAGCCAAGGAAAATACCTGCACAGGTGGAAAACTAACTTTTCCAATATGATCTTCACCAGTGAAACCAAAAATTCCAACAACCTGGATAGATGATTACAAAAACTTGAATAAGGAGGTACACCAAATATCTATAAAAAATAATGCTCCGTAGGGAAAAGATTGTAAATCACCTTATTATATGTGACACACTTTCCAACCTTCACCATGTTCTTGTAAAAGGCACTGCATAGAAAATTAAACACAAAATCAGTCAACAAGTGTTACAACACACTCTTACATACGGTATTCATGAATAATAGAATCACGCCCCTGTCAAAGTTTGAAAACAGAAGGTTCCCCATCGAAGCTTGTCAAGCAGTTTGCATATCATAAGGTGATCACTTGGTGGAACATCCAACATTAACTTTAAATTCACGAGGCCCTTTGACGTAAATTCATTAAGAAACTAAGGATTTTAAAGCCAACAAGATTTTCCTATTAAAAAAAACAAGAGGCTTGCATTGAATCCCAAAATCTCAAACCCCTAACTTAGGCAGAAAAGTAAATGAAGGCTTGCATAGCACACTCTAGGCCATTGATAAAAAATTGAAACACAAACTGAACAACATGTCAACATGCAGAAGTATTAAATTAGTAATGGAGTTAAACGTACATATGTGTTACTTACCCACCAACATAATCAAAATCAGAGAAAATGAAGGTTCTTGTTACGTCAAAACCACAAGCAATAATGTCCTTGGCATTCTCCCTGGCAAGTCTCTGGCTCTCTTCCACAGTCAGATTTTTCCACATGCATTTCTCATCATCAGTAAGTTGAATAACAAGAGGAACCTTGAAGGCCTCTTGCAAATATCTGAAAAAAGCATTCCAGTGATAAAAAGACACTGATTATATATATATATATATATATATATATATACATACATACATATGAGTGTGTACATAGCATCTGTCTGTTAAACCCTGGCCGAAAAAGATAAGCAGAAAGCAAGTTAGGACTTACTTAGTGAACATGAAGGGGATAAGATGACCCAAATGCAATGCCTCAGAGGAAGGTCCTCTTCCTGTGTACAAATAGAACTTCTCTCCTCTCTCATAAGCATCAAGAATTTCACTCAAGTCCCTGCATTCGCATACAGTCCACTATCAACCCCACTTCTGTGTTTTCTTTAAATGTCAAATTTATAATGATTGAAAACCAAAGACAACGAGAGAGAGAGAGACCTGTGGGCGAAGAAGACCCCGCGGCGGAGGAACACGTGGGGAGCACGTGAGGTGAGGCGGTGGATACGGTCGACGAGCGACTGGTCGATCCTCTGACAGCCGAACTGGTCAATGAGCTTATCGTAGTCGATTTTCCCGCCACCTTTGGCCGACACCGTCCACGGATTCACTACCTGCTCCTCTTCACCTTCCCCTTCTCCCTCTCTCTTCTCCATCACTCTCTCTCTCTCCCTCTCTCCTAGTCTCTCTAATCGGCGGCCTATGTTGCAAGAATACGCGGGTCAGGAAAGGTATACTCGTATTGGATACTCCTCCGATACGATACGCCTCCGACACGTATCGGATACTGCAAACGGCTTATCGTGGACTTTTCTGTTATGTTGAACATCCGATAAGTTTCCGATACGCCATGGACACGCGAGCGATACAGTCTAGATAAGGTCAAGGATACGGCGGGGGTTATTTCGCAATACACTTAGCCTCTTCTCCTGGATTCGAAGAGGCTAGGTTTTTACTGGTTTAGGCGGCATCAACAAAAAGAAGGAAGAAGGATTGGAAAGAACTTAGTTGCGCTTGCATCTGCTGCCAATCTCCAGTTGCTGTTGCTCTGTGAAGAAGAATGCGGCTAACTCGTGAAGAAGATGATGTTAGGTACCCTAACTACAATACACACCGTTTTAGAAGAGGCGTGACACAGAGAGAGAAGAAGAACAAGAACAAGAAGAAAAGAGGAGGAGGAGAGGAGGAGGGAGGACGTTTGGGCTAGTGCCTAGGTCTGTTTCACTAATGGGCTAAATTAGTTTTGACAAAAGAAAAGTCCACTATAAGAAGAATGAGAACCAAATTGGGTTATTATAAGTAAGCCAGCCCAGATGCCCAAACTTTTTAGAGATATTTAGTGATATATCTATTTCTAGCACTAATATTATAAATAAATCCTACATAATTGAATTCCTATAAACAAACCCAAAAAAAACCCAAAAAATGATAGCTGGCCTTATTGAATTTAATATTGATTATTAAATTACTTTGATGCCCTATTGAGTGCTTTGGGTATTTTTATGAGATTTTGGGGTTGGGCTTGTTTTAAGAAATTGATGGCAGTTTTGTAATTTATAAGAAGTTAAAAGCTTTTTTGTTATGTTGTAAATGGGCTTTGGGTGTGTTTCTAAAGTCCATTTTATATAGGATATTTTTATAATTTGGGCCCCCATATTGGGTATAATAGTGAATCTCCCAACTTTTTTTTGTTTTTGTTACAACCCAGATGCCCAAACTTTGATAATTTATAAAGAATGGTGATTTTTTCACTTCTCTTTTATTTTTTAATACTTTTTATTATAAATAGAAAACAGCAAAAAAAATTGGTCGTTATTCTTTAATATAATAATGCTTGGGAATATTTATGGAATAACAAAGAAATTGAAAGGGCGACTTGTGGCGGAAAAGTTACTGTAGAAATTTGTATTGATCGTTGATACTTCGCACGTACTTTCGCTTTCGCACTTGCGAGAGGCTTTTTTTTAAATAAAAATTTTAATTTATTTTAGAATTAAAAAAGATAATGAAAACATAAATGTAGATGTGTGAAAACATAAATGTGTTTGTTGAATATATTGAGTGGTGCAGGAGATGAAGCGGTGGCACAATCAACTCGTGCTTGTGGGAAGATGGAGTACATGCGTAATTGCCAAGAGAAGCCTTGCAATGATTTGTGCTGGCAGGCAAAAATATGGCAAGACTGCTGGTGCTGGAGCAGCTCGTGGCCATTGCGGTGGGAATATGCATGTGCCTTTAGCCCTGTGTTTAATCTGCTACACAACCGAACCACGATGTTTGCTTCGCCTATTACCATATTCATTCATCAAGGATGTACAGTGAGCACTGGAGATTGCCACTCTTTGTTGATGATTGTCCTCATCAGAATCAGAATCTTAAAGCATTTGTAATGCCTTACCACGTGAAGCCATTGATAGCTTTAATTTTGAAGCAAAAAGATGAGAATGAAGAAGATGGTGTATTTGGTTGGAAATCCTAACTCTTCTTAAATAGACTTCAGAAAATAGTGACGACAAATCATGATAAGATGTAGGAAGATATTGTGTAAGGTAAAGGATTATTCTAATAGTGGCGTAGCCAGGATTTCACATTAGAGGGGCCCTTCATAAAACTTGTCTTCTCTTCATAATTATTATGAATTTCATATTTTAAATTGATTAAATAATAATTTCATCATCTACACTATTAAAGACTTAGAAATTAATCATTTATATTCCAACAAAGAAAAAATATAGAAAAGTAAAGAGTTCATAAAGCACAATATTAAGGTACCCATCTCATACATTAAAAAAATGTGGAAAATAAAAAATTCATAAAACTTTAAACAAAAAAGGAAAAGAAAGAAAGGTTAAAACTTTAGGAGTTTTTAGTGCAAATGTCATAAACTAACCTAGAAGATTTAAGGAAGATGAGTAGAAGAGAGATCAAGAAATTTTATGGTTAATTTGCAGGCCAAAAGAATCTAATATATTATTTTATTTTAGGATAAATATCCTAAAACGTATCTAATATATTATAATATTATATATCATATATACCAATAGAAGAGGAAAAAATGGAGTGGCGGTTTGGGACCACACTGGTCCCATGCTGGATCCGCCCCTGATTTCGAGTCAGAATATAATGGCAACAAGACAAGAGAGGATGTGAACCATGTCAGATAATAATTCAAGAAAGAGACGAGGGGATAGAGGAAATGCAGATCCTAGTGCTTGTGGGAAGATTGAGTACATGCCTAATTGCCAAGAGAAGCCTTGCAATACTTTGTGCTGGCAAAAATATGGCAAGACTGCTGGAGCAGCTCGTGGCTATTGTGGTAATATGCATGTGCCTTTTCCCCTGTATTTAATCTGCTACTCATCAAGAAGAAAAAAAACAACTAAATTGGTTTTCAAATGCTAAAACTTTATTAATAAAATAATAAAGAATAATGTACAATGTTATTTCTACCAAATAAATAATAATTTGTAATCTTATAGACTTTTCTACCTTTTCTTTTGAGTGATTTTAAAAAACCCATATTTTTAAATCACATTTAGCACTTATGGACCACATTATACTTATGCAGATTCACTTATTAAATCAATTGTCATACCCAATTGTTAATAAACAAAAGGAAAATACTTGGCTCCTTCGATGTAAAGAGTCATTTCTCCTTACTGACAAATCAAAGTCTTACACGTGTGCGAAAAACTTACTTTTGTAATTTTAATAAATTACTTTTGAATGTGTCAGATCGACGTGTAATGAGGAGCCAAGCAATGTCCTAAACGAAACTACCACATAATTATAATGGGGTCATGCTAGGGAGACCAACTTTAGATACCAACTTGTGTACCAACTCTCTAATAGAGGTGGAGCCCACCAATACAATGGGTCCCACACTCTATTAGAGAGTTGGTACACAAGTTGGTATCTAAAGTTGGTCTCCCTAGCATTTTCCATTATAATGTGATCAAGAATGTGATTTGACGGAACAAAAGAGAACTATGGAAGGGTCTGGGCAACTTGAACATCTGATTCCTCAATGGTGAATGTATATGAAACCTCGGGCATTTCATTTCCCCAATGGTGAATGTATATGAAAACTCAAATAAAAGGAACTCTCTATCTTCTACGAGTTCACAACAATATGATTTTTCAAATGCACTTCTGGAACAGAGTCATCTCGCCAATCCTAGACAGGATGCAGGCTGCAAGTCCCAGACCCGTATGATTGATGACAGGTACGATTGTTGACCCATAAGTTTTTTAACAGATTACATTTCCCCAAAGTTAACTTATGTACAATATGCCGTCTCTAATATCTACATAGAGCCTTGTATGGCGGTCTCAACTTTAAAACAAGAGAGCCGCTTGTGCCCGGTGCTTGTGCCGGGTGATGATTTGATGAGTCATGTAAAACTATTTGGATTAGATTTGTCTCAGTAGATGATGGTTCTCATGAGTTTGCTGCAAAATGGTTGAATATGGTTTCCAAAGTGGACTGGCTAATACTGTATTCTGCAATTCCAAGTTTATATCTGAAAAAGAGAGATTATAACCACTGGTCATGTTTGGCAAGAAGGAACACAAACGAACAAAGAAGGTACGACGAATTCACCTGTTCCGTTCAAGGTGTCCAAAGACATCTGCAAGTGAGAGGCCCTGTCCGTATGGCAACTGCAACAAAAGCCAAAAGTTGAGATAAATTACAAAATTTTCTGTGCGCCACCAATACAATGAAAGACATGATAACACATGGTGCTCAAACTCCATGTACGTGCATTTGGAGCCACAGGTAAACCCATTTTCCACATTTTCCCTACTGACCATTCTTAAGTAGAGAGGCTTATTGCCCACCATGGAAATAAGATACCCCTGGAAATAAGATACCCCTGTAATCTACAACAATTAAAAGAGACGTACCTTTTTGCCTCCCACTAACCAAAGATCAACAATTCGGGAAAAAAGAAAACATTTCTAAGTGTAATTTGAAAACATTTCTGAGATGGTAACAGTAAAGGGGAAAAAAGAAGGTAAAAGGCAGGTCTGGTAATAGTATCTGAAAATAACAAAAACAGTAAATATTTAACTGCGAACAAGATTTTGGAATACTAGTTCCACTGCTGATACTACTATACACCCAGTAGAAGATGCAATAACAAGAATCTCCCATTATGCCACAAGTACTGTAAAATCAATGCAAAGGATGCTAACTCTAAAATCAAAAAGGTTTTACAACAACATAACTAAAGCCAAGAGCTTCCCCATTTCCATCTCACAATCCTCTCTCAACCATTCAACCATTCCATCAGCGAGTTCAAGGAAAAAAAAAATTCATTCCATCAATAAACAGACTACTTGGGCACCTGAGTGAATTCGCATACACATCAACCCACCTACCATCAAAGCTATTTTTTATTTCAATATGAGTGGCACGTGCACACATGTGCACAACACACACACACACACACACACACACACACACACACTATTCTTGTTCCTATGTGGCCTACTAATTGGTTGGTTACTGACTCAGTTGAATTGAATCTGGATCTCCTACTTCATTATCATTATAAATATATTGGCTTACTACTGCTCCCAAAAGCTTACATTTCAGCAGGTGGGCCAACCTTCATTCTATAGTTTAGTGCATAGCACTTGGATAACTTAATCCAAACAGATTAAAAAATATATAAATAAATCTTCCACAAGAATTACTATTTGTAACTTTAATTCAAGATACACTTTACCTGATATTTAGCACTCAGGCCATTGAAGCCTTGGAATATTGCACCGGGAAATGATGAGAAGACAAATGAATCAATTGCTGAAAACTTTTCATTGGACAACCACCACTCAGAAAATATTGGCAAAGGTATTCCGCCTGCACAAACTCCAATATTAAGTACAAAAAATGTAGCAAGGTAAAGAAGAAACAATAATTAAATAAATGAGTTACCAATAATGACATTCCAAATAGAATTTAGAGCATCAAATATGTATAAAAATTGTTTGAAGTCCACAATCGATCCCTTTCTTTTTCTTTTTTTCTTTTTGAATAGAAACATTGTATTGATAATCAAGAGGAAAAATCCTCGATCAAACAAGACCACCAAAAATAAAGATTGTCTGACCTACTAAGATTGAAAAAATTCTGTAATTAAAAAACACAAAACTTCAGTAAAATCATCTTAAGACTGCCATCATGTCTCTCATGATGGTAGAGTAGTGATAGTCCTTGAACTGCCCCAAAACCGAAGCCCAAAGGGATGCCCAAAATTTAATTATGTCCCATAATTCCTCAACCCTTACTCCTATATGACCCTGAAAAATTCTTCGATTTCGCTCCATCCAGATATTCCAGAAAATAGCATGAACTAGACAATCGCAAAGGATTCCAGCTCTCTTCCCCTTCCCCGAAACCCTCATATTGATACTAAGGAGCTCAAAACACCCTTTAGGAGTCACCCACTCCACTCCGAGAGCACCCAACATCCTCCACCATAATTTTAGGGAATATGAACAATGAATGAACAAGTGATCAATGTTTTCTGCATTCTCTTTGCAAAGAACACACCAAGAAGGGGATAAGCACATCTTTGGTTGAGTTCTAATTTTTCTATAAGAGCAAGAATCAAAACCAAGAGCACTGACAAAGAGTCTAAATAAGACCCTAAACCCTAAAATAAGAATATCGCATAGTATTAGGAAGTCCTAGTGAAGACATTGAAAAATAACGCAATGTATATCTGGATCTTGTAGACATTGGGTACACTGAACCTTGCTGCACATTGATTAAAGCATTGCCAGAGTAACACAAACCTTTTTTTTTTAATAGAAACATTTAGGGTTTAAGGTTTAGGAAAATTATCCCCGATCATACAACAAAAGGAAAACGGACTCATTAAGCACCAGAATACCTAAAATAAAAAGCAACTAACCTACTATGCCCAAAAATAAATCTGTAATTAGAAAACAACTTATGTAAAATCATCTTAAGACTGCCGCCATATCTCTCATGATGATAGAATAATGATAGTCCTTGAATTGCCCCGAAACCGATGCCCAAAGAGATGCCCAAAATTTAACTCTATCCCATAATTCCTCAACCCTTACTCCTATATGTCCCTCAAAAATTCTTCAATTGCGCTCCATCCAAATATTCCAGAATATAGCGTGAACTAGACAATCTAGTAGGATTCGACCCTCCCTGAAACCACCAACTTGATACTAAGGAACTCAAAACACCCTTTAGGAATCACCCACTCCGCTCCGAGTGCGCACAACATCTTCCACCATAATTTTAGTGTATACGAACAGTGAATGAACAAGTGATCAATGTTTTCTGCACAAACTTCATTAAAACCTATATGAAAACTAATGAAACAAAGAATGATTGCCAACTAAAGCATTAACAAAGAATTTTGTCTGCGTATGCATAAGAATTTTTGTCTGGAGTAGATAGTTACTCTGTCACTTAAATTAAAGTTCTAGAAAAAAGATTAGGAAAAGCAAGCATTTACGAAGAGAGATGCATGGGAATAACTTAGAAACTTCAGGACCTTGATTCAACTTATATATAACAAAGCGATAAAAGATCATAAAGTCTAGTACTGTGGAGACATATGATAATTGTTGAGAGTGTAAATCCCACATCAAGAATGTGAAGCCTTGCACTATGTGCATGCATTCTTAGGCCTCTCCAACCATAGTTATTTTGATTTGGATGCTCTAATTACATGATAGTATCAGAGCCAAGTTTTCTGCGTGTAAGAGAGAGAGAGAGAGAGAGAGAGAGTCTCCAGTTCAGAAGCGGACATGATTCTTTTCCACAATCCTGTTACACTCAACACCTGAAAGTAAAATATAAATCCTAAGCCAGAACAGTTCCTACATCCTAAAGTAATCACCTGTCAGGAAAATAGGGCAAAAAACTTGTATAATCATATGATGTGGTACGCATACAGACATTTAAAGTTACCCATCCAAATTTTCCAAACAAGAAAGAAAATCCCAAAAATTAAAAATTAAACATAAAAGAATACAAATTAATCAATGCATGGTTCATTCATACCATCTCGAACCAACTGCTCAGCTAACTGTTCACCAATCACGCCATCAGAAAGTGGCACTGAAGATATAAGCGACTTTATTCTTTCTTCATTGCCAAGCCATCGTCCAATAATGATTATCATTTCCCGTGACAAGCTAATCTCTGCCACTGATGCATTGTCAGCCACAATGGAGTCAATGGCCCCAATGCAAACTTCGAAACCATCAAGTAAGCTCCTAGGATGAGAAGGAACATATGAAAGCCTTTCTTGAATAACTCGGCAAAGATTTTCCAAGTCCCCAGAGCTGACTTCAAAAGGTTTAACCTAAGAGTACAGAGTTAAAAGTAATTAAAAATTCCCTAAAATATCATTCTACAAAATAATTCTTTCAGACCACCCCACTCTAAAAAGCAAGGGAAGCAAGGAAAAACGAAAGAAATACCTCTAGCTCAAGATGATTTCCAAATCGTGTTTTCAAATGCTGGGGACTACCAATGCATCTTAATCGGCCTCCAACCTTAAAATAAAACATCAAAGTGGTTATACAGTGATATGAACAGTGGCACTAAGTAGTGCTTCAAGTAGACTGGTGAGCAAGGTAAATTGGTACCATTATTCCCATACGGGTGCAAAGAGCTTGAGCTTCATTCATACTATGAGTAGTAAGTATTACTGCTGTCTTTCCTCGTCTGGTTGAGAGACGAGATATCACTTCCCACATGAATCTTTTGGCAATTGGATCCATACCTAATACAATAGTGAGCAAGATTTGTGACTCTATCTCCAAGTAAAACACCAATTAAATATACTTTTTTATGGCGTAGCTAAAGGAATTTATGATTCTCATTAATTAATTGAGAAAAGATTACAGAAGAGTATATAACACCTGTCTACTCTATACAATAGATAAAGCCACCTGTACAGGCTGTTACAACAGCTTTAACTAATTACTTACAAGAGTAACTAATAACAAACTAATCTAATCAGCTAACTACTCTCTTTAGTAGCAACATTTTCAGTATAAACAAAACAAGAAGCAGTCTTGTATATCTTCAGTACATATTGAGGTTGAACAAAAGAACACTTTGACTGCAACTTCATGATCTAGTCTAACAAGATAAAATGTTCTTTTTGCCAACTTATAGGCATGATTTAATGTGTGACCATTGTCCGGTCAGAACCATATTCAAATAAGCACAATGGCATTTATAAGAACTTTTTAATTGTGTCTACTCCAGCAGTGAATGTTATCACCTTGATCCTAATTTAGTATGTGGGACTTTAGTGTTGTATCTCACAATCCATGCCTAGTAGGAGTTTTCTCCACATTTCCTCAAATATAAAGCTTAACTAATGCCTTGGGTATCTTAAGAGTCATTTTCTGACACTTGCGCAGCACAACCCAGATCAACTTTCATGTAGAAGCTTTTCAACCTATTCCTCTGTCAGCAATGGAGCTACCCTGAGACCCCTCATCAACCTCCACTGTAAACAACCATTTTGGATCTATCTTGAAATCCCTAACTAGTTGTTTGCAGCACCTTCTCTCACCCCCTCCTTATATGGCTTACTAATTGCTTCCTGGTGCTTTATTGTTTAATAAAGTTGGTTAAGTAGAGATCTATATCCTTATTCTGTAACCATCTGATGGACAGCATTACTAAGATCACATTAACCACACCACAAATTTTGCTTATCACTTAATTTAGTTAATTTCAGCAGTTCCTTAAAATCTTATGCCACAAATATAAAAGCAGTTTCATCATATAAAAAGGACACAAAAACAAGAAATCTTAAGATGGAAATTGTTTAAGAATTTAGAATGAGAACCAGCAAGTATACCTGTTGATGGCTCATCTAGAATGACTATAGGAGGATCTCCGATCATCGCAATTGCAACAGATAATTTACGCTTGTTTCCCCCACTGAGGGAAAATGATGGTTTGTTGGCATGCTTTAACAAGTCAAACTCCACTAACTTTTCCGTTACAACCTGTCAGGGATTGAGGCTCCACCATTTGAGTGTTTATCAAAATATATATTAGATGTAGAGTGCCAAATTTATTCAAGGTATTTAAACATGCAAAATGTTTGATTCAGAATTTAGCATGATATGGCTTAAATGGACAATTTAAGTCATCACATCTATGCAAATGGATGAAAATTCCGACTTAAATCAGGATGCTAAGAAGAAAATTAAGTTCTACGAACTTTGAACAGATATACATACATCATCTATCTGGTAATCTGGTACTCCCTTTATTGTGGCATAAAGCTCAAGATGCTCTTGAACAGTTAAAAATTCTAACAAAGCATCGAACTGTGGACAAAACCCAATCTGAAATTCAATGATCATTGAAAAAGTTAGCAAGGATCTATCACTATATTGGATGGATAATCAACATTCCACAAAGGAAGAAATAAAAATAAGGATTGTATGTGCAAATATATATAATATGTAGACATATATTATATGGTAATGCCGATGCCTGAAAGCCCTCTTGATCCTGTTGACTCCATTGTATCATCAACATGATTAATGGCCTGGATCGATCTTCTGCCACATCATCATTGACAAGGCACACACACAAACACACACACATACATATATAAAGAAAATCAAGACATACATGTCGACGAGCAGCCTTGGGATTAGAGCATATATCCTTGCCAAATATACAAGCAGTCCCATCAGTTGGAGATTCCTCTCCTGGATGGAAATTGTTCAATCAAAAAGAAGGAACTGATATAATAATTCAATTTTGAGAATATGCTAATTAACAATGCAAAAACACACAAGGCCACAAATTCAATACTACGCAATGCAAAGTCAAAAGTTTTTTACTAGTATTTGTCTGAAATCAAACATTGTCGAGTTCTCATGGAGACCATCATTTTTAATGTAACAAAATAAATTATAAAATTCTTCTTAGCAAAAACTAAAATGCCAAGAAATAGTGACGTATTTTATTATCATGAAATGCAATTAGTTTTTAAGAGGTGGTTCCCTCAGATACCAAACACTAGTTATGGAAGGCATAAGTATGAACTCAAAAAGAAAAAAAGTTGCCCAGATTGTCCATTTTAAATGTTTCAAAAATACAGTAAGTATATCTGATATTCTGGAGTCCAGCTGTTACATACCAGTCAGCATTGACAGAGTTGTGGTCTTTCCAGCTCCATTTGTTCCTAAGAAACCAAAACATTCTCCTTCTTGAACTGCAAAAGTCAATGAATTTACTGCTATTTTTGGACCATGAAGCTTTCCTCCAGGATACACCTGAAAGTTGACATATATTGCTATTATACAATCATACGTCGTAAAGTATAACATACTAAACTAAGAGAACCACTAATATCATTTGAACCATATATAGAAATACCTTCCAAAGATTCCGCAAGTAGATTATGGCATTGTCAATGGAACCTGAAAGTACCCTAGTTCTTTCCGTCTTCACATCTATGTCTTCATCAAGGTCATGAGTGATAACTTCTGAGGAAGATTTCAGAAGGGGTTCTAGATAACTTGAACTGCCTTGACGGGTACTTTTAATACTCTTCCACCATTCCTTCAGCGTGGCTAGTGTCAATTTGTTATAAGGCAAATGTTCAAGCCCAAGTGTCAAAAGGAAGTAGCAAATGCTCTGCACAGATGAGAAATTTGAATAAGATCAGAGTACCCCTATTTTCCACATGAATTAAAGTTCACTTTCAATCTTAATATTAAAATATGTAACAAATAGCAATCCAAGACACAAGATGCTACACCTCTTGCTTTAAATTTTCCATTGATTACAGAGCAGGTGCAGAACATGTAAAAGGTACTTGCCAACCCCAACCCTATCACCGTTACTTTGGATGTATATTGATGCTTGTATAGAGTAGGATTACTAGCTTTCCTTTTCTTGTGTAATTTGTATAGCTATAGATACCTCTTATGGGAGAAGAAAAAAGATACTCTGAAGTATATTTCAATTATTGAAGGTTGTTCACCTCATCTCTAACAGCTTAAGATTTTTGTGTCTAGTGGTATCTAACATGGTATTTAAAGTTGTGAGGGTCAAATGGGCCCAAAAGCACACAATATCTTGCAGATTTGGGGTATTATGTCGTTTGACTGCGTAGCTACAACTAGGGTTTAGTGTCATCTTGATAAGTTGTGAGGTTGGGGTCTAATACGTCCCATCATGTATAGTTCTCAGGAGAGCCTAAAATTTAGAATTCAATTTCTAGTGGAAGCTGCATTTACAGGAATTTAACTTAGGATCTCCTACTCTCATGTAGCTTGTATTGGGAGGTTCCAAATCAAGGACGTCTCGAACCCAGAAGTCTGATTCTAGGCTAGACTACCATTATATCCCAATAGCTTAAGCAACAATTGCTTAATATACAAACACATATATCTCCGATTATCCTGCACACCATGCAGCATTGGAAACTTATAGTTCATTCTTTATGATCATATTTTCCCTCTCTAAAATTCTTTGTTAGGTCAAATAAACTAAGCATGTAAGCTTACATTTTGACGAATGAAAGAGACAGGTGACTCCACAAATTCAATTGTAGGGTCTCACCTTTCTGACATCTAAATACTATTCAACATAGAAGAGCACTTGAGCAAAACACTCTGAGAAGGGGTATTACTCGTTAGCATGACATATATTCATTGGTAATTCCACTTCTCAAGAAATAGATTTAACTTTTTAAGCAGAGAGTTGCAGAAGAATTTTTTCCCACAAGGCCAGAGGTAAGATACGAACCTCAATACCAAGATAGCAAATTGAGCCACCAGTAACATTCCAATCAAAGGCCTCATTGCTAGTTTTATCTTTCATATCTTGCCGTAGAAGAGCCAGTGAAGCCAGTCCATCAGCAAAGCAAAACCCCGGAGATAATCTGAAAAAGTTCTGGAAGCATAGATCCACACGTCAGGGAATATAAGACTCCTATCATCACCAGCACTAGTTTTCTAGATTGAGTCGCAACATTTAGTAAGAGGCAAACTAGAACTTCTAGAGTAGCCCTTTATCAAAAGATAAACAGCTTTACACTCGTTGCTCTCTACATTGTCGGAAAGTTCAGACCAAGACAATGCTTGAAAGCTATAAATTCAAAATAAAGAAACAAAAAAAAAAACACTGTATAAGATTTAAGCAGCAATAGTTAAGGGTAAAGTAAAGAATTGCAATTAGTCCTATTTTTCTAAATGAATCAACATCCTCAAGAGTAAATTCAAAGAAACTACACTAGAATTCCTTCAGAATAAAGACAGCATCTAGTTATTAATTGCAATTTCCAGTCACGGCCTCCCCTAAACCAGAGGAAACTCTAAGTATACACTAATACTCTCCGCTATCATTGTGGAATTTAATTTCACAGCACAAACTATCTACATCACATATATATCCTATGTGGACATCCGGATGTTATTATCGTGCAGACACCATGTATTTTCTACTACCCCTCCCGGTTTTCCTCCCTGTTTACAATGGCATCCGAACGATAATAACGTGCGGACATCTACATATATATATATATGTTTGATAAGGAAAACCAAAATACTATTTAGAAGAAAGAAAGAAAAACTACAAGGACTAGTAAATTTACTGTACAAAGTAGTAATACTAGCAGTAAAAACAAGAAGATTTTGAAACAAAAAATAAAAGAGATGTGTATGTAGGAATACAACCTTGAGAAAAGAATTTGCACTTGACGTCGTCTTTATAAGCCCCATAATGAATGAGATAACCATAAGAATCAGTCCCGTGAAAAAGTGGACCAAGAGAACCACATTCTGGATAATAATAAGTACAACTTTAATAAACAAGAGAACGACATTCATAAACATGGGCATGCAAGCTTAATGCCCTAGACGTGAGAATAAGAGAATGACAATAAAAAATACACCACCTGAGCCATACTGTGGTCAGAAAAGAAAAATGTAAGGCAATATGTTGTTGATGCAATCGCTAATCCATACGCTAAAAACATGATTACTGTCGACAACAAACATCCACTCCCAATAAACTGCTCCAGACCTACATACATTTTTTTTGTGAGTTTACGTACAGAGGCAATTAATATACAAAGGAAAAGAAGAATAATCATTAGCCATGACCATAATGTGGGATGAAGCATTGATTCCAGGTTAAGTTCAAAATATTTTTGAGTTGGTTAGAAAGTCATCACCAAATAATTCCACATTTATAAAATACTTTTTTTCCACCTCCTATCCTTCCTCCATTTCAAAAAGAGTTGGTCAATCTCCATGGCATTCAATATATTAGATCAATTTCTAACAACTGGAGAACACAATAAAGTCAAATTTCACATCTTGCATGTCTATTGTCATTTTTACAAACAAATATTTGTCAATATGTGCATTAAAATATCAAAATACAAGAAAAACTATTTAGTGAGTAAAATTCCAGATAGATGTGGAAACCATCTGCAAAGCCTGAATTTGGAATGTCTGTGTGCACACACACACGTACACAAAAAAAGGGTCCTAAATATAGAAAGAATCATTTACAAAAGCATAGCACAACTTTTGAAGTCAGTTATGCATAGGCTAAAGAATACCGGAGAATATAAGAGATCATGTACAATATCTTGTATTAATATCAACCTCTATGGTACAATATGCAATCAATTAAATATTCCCTTATACCAGCAGACACCAACAAAGAAAATCTCATTAAACATTTTGATTGCTACTATTTGCTGATTTGACCAAAAAAGAATGACGACATTCCTATCAATTATTTTACAAAAATTTCAACAATGAAATGAAGTTGAAAGCTCAAATTTCTATAAGAAAAAATGAGTGAAGAATACAAGTTTAAAGACATACCAAAGACATAAAAAAGAATTATTGCAAAAGATGAAGGAAATAGGAAGCTGATGAAGTCCCATATGTAAGTAGAAGCCCAGTATGAAAGTATAGAAACCTGAGGATTAAGATATTACAATGCAGTTAATCTTATGAGTATCAGTAACAAAATTACAACAGGATGGTTGTTCTACCAGCAAACAAGCATACCCCACTAATCAGTTGTTGGTGTTTAGCTTTTACTTCACGTTCCTGCATCAGTCAACCCAAAAAAACAATTATTTTCTAGGGTAAAGGAGATACGTAGAGCATCATACAATATCTTCTAGGTAGGTATTTTGACTGATGCACAGTTAATTTTTGTCATCAATATGGGGATCTGTTTCAGTTAAACTGGAAAGCAGTTATTTTCGACAAGTAAATTAGGTGTTGTTCTTGGAATGGGCTGTGGTGTTGACGTAATATAGCCTTTAGGTCATTGTGGTGCACGTTGTCCCAATTGCTTAATTATTTATGTGACAATAAAATGTTTCTTCTCTTTTTTTTCTCAATAAAATGCTTCTTCCTTCTCAATAAAATTTTATTTCTTGTGACTAAAACATTACCTGCCAATTGTAGAATAGTAGAGTAAATATTAAGACAGCTTCACTTATTTTGTAAATTGTAACCACAAGTAACCATATCCTAGCACAGAATGGTACAGTACATTGTGAAGCAAAAGCACTCATACTGGACAGCTGCGATTATGTTTGGCACAGTACCTTCACAATAGAAACAGCAAATGACGCAGGAATGAAGGAGAAGGCAATACTAACAATAACTGCAGCAGAGAATGCATCCAAATCCTGCAAAATGAACAAATAAACTAGAAGTGAAAACTCCTGAATCCTCTCATTTGTAACCTAACGAATGAATCAGAGAGGTTAAAAGCACAACCATAAGATATTTCTACAATATTTAACATAAGCACATAACTTCAACTTAAAATTATAACATTTACTTGATTTCTAAAATAGCCAGCTTCTTGATGCAGGCAACCTAACAATCAAGCAAATCAAACACTTTCCAGACAGCTCATGGCATAAAATTTAATAAAACTTAAAGAAATTTATTATTAACTCCTTCAGTGATAAAATAGAACATACCAGGAAAAAAAAACAGAACAAAACAAAACGTTTTAGCCGCAAACAATATAAAGCCTATTCATATTAGCCTGTGGAATCACATGAAAATGCTATCTTTAAAGAGATTCTGTCCTGGACATTTGATCGTATCAATAAGCTCAAAGAACTTTGAAGGAAGTTGAGCGTCCACGCCAAAACCAATTGGCAATGGGGGGAGTAGCCCAACTCCTTATAAGCCCTTACTAGGTTTCACAACTTTCCATTGTGGGACTTTTTACCTTCACATTCTCACACACCCCCGCACGTGTGGCGAATTTTCAAGCCTGTGGACAACATATATTGGGTGACGTGGAGCACGTGTGGCTGTTGGGCTTTCACACGTGGGCTAATCCGCTTTGATTCCATGTTAAATTTCAAAGAGACGAGCCGGTGGCCCACTACTAGCAACACCGATATTGTCCCCAACTTAACCACCTACAAAGCCCAATAGATGTCGGGTTTTACCACAAATGGCGTTGGCTGTCGGAGCCAAGAAATAGGCAATATCTTCATACGTCAAGGTAATGGAGATAAGTCAATAAACATATCCTTTTCACTCCCCCTCCTCCCTTGAAGAGGAGGGGAGGAGAGCACTTAAATTGCAAGGAGAACGTAAGCATATGTCACAAGAAAACCTACGTTGCAAGCACATTGTGTCTATCTCCTCTATCACCCCCTCAAATCCGAGGCTTGTAGAGGATTAAGATTTGAAAGAACATGAAAAATTAAGGATGAGCGCTGAGCGGCGAGCGCTGAGCGGTGAGCGGTGAGCAATGACGAGGTTCACGGAGGAAAGAAGATCAAGCCATCATGGCGTGCTGCCCAAGGATAGGATACGTAACAGAAACATGGTAATGAAGAAAAGGGAAGAACTATGGTCTTCAACAACGAAAGCCTTTTTTTTATTTTTAATAATCAAGGATAGAAGGACAGGAGTAGCAAGAGGGCTATACAATATAAACACCCATGAAAAGGGCCAACGACTCTCAATTTGGTGGATGATTTCAAAGATTAGCAACTAGGGTAGTGAAACATTGGGTCATGAAGAAAAATAGGGTTTGTTAAAAAGTAGCAAAGAGACACCCTAGAACCTGGCTCTGACACCATTAAGGAAGTTGAGCTTCCACCCCAAAACCAATTGGCAATGGGAGGAGTAGCCCAACTCGTTATAAGCCCATGCTAGGTTTCTTAACTTTCTAATGTGGGACTTTTTACCTTCACATTCTCACAAACTTTTCCTCATGTAAGTTGTAAGAAAAAGGTCACTCCGTAAGATTTTCTCGAAGTTTAGCGCACCGACATGCATGCAAAAAGGGCACCATTGCAGAAAAGAAAAATCATTTTCTATTTGTCATAAGATCCTAAAAGACTTGACAGTACTTCTGGTATCACTGCTAATAAATGGATCCCATCAGACGAGAGACGGCAGGAAATGCTTCAACACTTCTAACTTCATTAGAAACATAAGCCTCATCTGATCCAGAATATTATAAAATGATAGGCATAGATACTTCCAAATACCTCCTTGTGAGGTTCAAAATAATTCATAGGTAGAAAAACAGTTATTATTACATGGAAATCGAAGATGAGAAGCCAACACAACAGAGTTTAATTCTAAAATGAGACTAACTTTTATGATGCTTAAAGAATGAACTTGAAATGAAATCTTAAAAAGGATTGAATGGAAATGGCATACATGGTGTTGCAGATGTTGGCTTTTTGTCATTGGCAGAGGGTGATTACGTGTTTGAATTGTCATATTCTTATTATGAGCAGCAAGCCTAAGAATTGCAGCATTCATTAAATTGATATATGTTGGGGCAGCATGCTGACAGGAACTGTTGTGTAGCACAGTGTACCCTAAACTTCCATCATCATTCTGATCATCCATCACAATTGCCCCATACCTGCATCACGCACACATTACAATGAAAAAAAGAGCACTAAAGAAAAACTTGCAGGCTAATTATACTCAACTAAAACTTCAGGTACTGGTTTTGCAGAAAGAAATCATCATCACTTGTTCTATTAATTTCACAATTTTTGTCTGCGGCTTTATAAATGACCAAGTTATCTCTCATTACCTGGGAAAAATATTATACCTCAATCGGCTTGGATTGCTAACAAAATACATAGAGTCCCACCATCACAGATAAAAAAAGTTTTTTTTTTTTCTAAAGAGACAATTTTATTACGAAAAAAGCCAAAGTACAAAATGAATCAAAAGGAAACCGTGGCCAAGAAGGTCACCAAAGCACAGACAAAAGAAAACGTGACACCATCAAAAAGAGACTAAACTAACTGCCTTCCAGTCCAGCACAGGTAAACAAAGTTTCAGTACAAATAATATGCTTCTTTCAGCTGCAAACTGTCTGTGTACAGCTACAGTACTTTAGCTTAACCCTCTCATTTACATTAGACCCACAAGTTTGAAAACGAATTATCATATGTGCATGTGTAAATTTCTACAATTCCAAGGATTTCCCATGTGGAAACTTCATTTTCAGGAGTTATGTTGGGGTTTCTAGCATATCAATTTCTATGAATTTCATTTCCTTGAGACACCCTATTCATATGGATGAAAGAAATTCGCAAAGAACGAGAAAATTTAGTTTAACACACCTTGACTGGTAAGATTCATTAAAGCTAGACATTAAAAATTCGCTCATTGAAAGTAAAACAGGTCCCAGGGTTGGCCCCGCTGCCTCAATTGCATCATCCAATGCCTTCTCAGCATTGGGGAATTTATATGCACTAGGTTTAAAGTTTTGTATCCAACCCCCTTCAACATACTGTGCAACCTGCAGCACCGGTAGCTTTTAAGAGCAAGAAACCGTTGATGTTGCAAGCAATCAGAATAAATTTCACATCCAGGGGATACCCCCAGATTCTAAATGCTAAAAAATGACCATGCATATCCAATATAAGATTAAGGAAAATCGAAGACAAACCTCCTTTGCAATAGGCCAGGATAAATCAAAAGGGATTGGACCACCACCACCACCACGTAATAGGGGATTAAAATGCGAAGTTGTAAATGTAACAGACAGTTGATCAGGATGTGGCTTGAGCTTGAGAAATAGAAGACCAAAAAATAAGAAAACTGCAGGAATAACAAGCTGGAAAACAATTGTTTTCCGGTCTCTGCGAGCAGATATTGCCCTCTTTATGAACAATGCTTTAGAATGTCGCCAAAATGTTGACCTTGAAATAATACCACAGCAACAACATTGCACACCGACGAAGTTTAAGAAACTTAAAACTGCAGCAAAAATCAAACCACAAGCTCTTCCCACTATTGTAAATAAGACCCCAAGAATCTCCTTATAATATCCAAAAGATTTTTTTGAGTGAAAGATCTTTTTGGGCACAGGATCATGAGTAGTCTGACAAACTACAGAATCAGGAAGCCCTAGATCAGTCTTCTGATCAAAACAAGCAGCTTCAACATAGTCGCACCCTGCAACCCTCAGGAATACCTCCTCCAAAGTTGTAACAGAAATACCATAACTTTCAATGCCCAAATAGTCCTCACCAGAACTTGTTTCTAAGTTGGACATGGGTCTTTTCATGCAACTCTCAATTTCCCTAAACATACTTTCAAAGGACGACGAGGATGCCAAAGGAAGCTTAAACGAAATCTCAGTTCCAACCTGTACAAGCATACAAAACCACATATATAACATAAAGTGTCATACACTAGCAATGTCAAGTGGACTATTATGAAGTAAACAGTTATATCACCCGCCCCTCCCTCACATTTCCCATCCAAGGCCAAGGGAACTGATGAGGACAACTTTGTCAGACCCATTAGGATTTACAAAAGAAAGAGATTGAAGAGGAAGTCATTTGATTTGGTCTTTAAATCTGGCAATTTTTTATTCCTGCGATTAGTTTCTAACTTGTTCTCTAAGTTTTCCAGATTTTAGAAAGATTTTTAAGTTTTCCAGATTTTAATAGGATTTATAAGTTTCCTATTTTATTTAGGTTAAAGGGATTTTTTTTATCCTATTGTCTCTAGGTTTTAGATTATTATAACTACCCCGTCTATGTAATTTCATTATGGAGTTGAGTTGTTGAGATATAAAGAAGAGCTAATTTTCCAGAGATTGGAGACTACTTGGTGTGAAGCCAAACGGCTGGAGTGATTCCAGACCTATCCCTTTTGTTCTATTTTCTGTTTTCCATTGTTTTTGCTTCTGCTAAACTACCTAAATACTCAATTCACCCATATCCTACATCAGAAACAATTATACCACATACATGGAAGATGCAAGAATCAATATTTTTCCCTAAAATCAAAGTAGTAAAACAACTTAAGTTCAAAAGAAAATAGTAAAACTACAAAAACATATTATTGTAAATAATCAATAATTTAATATCATGCCAAAACATTGTATAGGAAAGGTTTTTGTTTAACTAGCAGGAATTCTTGAGAAATGTGATGGATACCTCACTCACACATGTTGCTAATGGGATATGGCGGAAAACAATTTCAGCAGCAACAGAGGCAGTGGGTGCAGACTGACATGAGAAAAACAGCAAGTCATAGCATTTTGGTGTTGCATAATGATAATATACCATTCAATATTCAGAAAAAGATTAACACAAATAGGGGTATTACCTTCACTAAAGTTAGAGTATAACCAACCCCATACTTATGCTTCAAGAAAAGGGAACTGTTCAAAAGTGAGAATTCTATATGAGAAAATTATATAACATGTTGATAGCATTATGCATTAATTTTTCAGAACATGGTTTCTAAAAAATTAAAAATAGGGGATCCTATACGTGCATACCTATAATTATATATGTATTAAATTCATCCTGTTGCCAAAATTGGTTTATAAAGTTGTAAGGCCATTTGAACGGTCCTATTGAGCATTCGAATGGCATCTCATTCAGACTTTAGAATGTCTAAACATCTGGTACAGATAACTTTTCTACATACTTTTGTGTGTGTGTGTGTGTGTGTGTGTGTGGAAAGTCTAATAAGATCCCTCTTTTTTTATGAGAAACAAAACTTATTAATAATAATTGCAACATAGAATACAAAGATCTTTATTTATATGAACAGAATGCATAAGGATGATATTATATCTAATTATATTTTATGTACATATATCATATAAGTACCTACTACAGAATACATATGGCAACGTCCCAATCATGAAAAATGTATGAAATCATTTTCACCCCATATTACAAAAAAAATTTCAGTTATTCTGCATTTCCTAACTAAATGAGAATATATAACTTTATGAAATCTTATATGAACTAAGTCAAAATATAACACTAAAAATAGGTAAAAAAAACACCATAAGCTCGGTTGGAAGAGGTGAAACCTTCCGCAGCATTTCAAAGAACCATTGGCCATGATGGCTATACGATCTCCAAGTACTTCTGCTTCATCCATTGAGTGTGTTGTCAGTAATACTATCCTGCCCTTTCTAATCTTTTTTATTAATTGCCATGTCAAGCGCATAGAGTATGGATCCATTCCACTAGTCGGTTCATCCAAAATTATAACCTGCAAAAGGAAACAATTAAAAAAATTTAGTAATTCCAACACGGGAAAGTAACAAGATTGCGCCATTGAAATTCGGCCCCCACCTTACTATTTCCTATCAGTGCAATTCCAAGAGACAATTTCCTCTTCATGCCTCCAGACAGAGCATTCACAGATGTGTTCATTTTATCGGCCAAACCTACCTGATCATAATGACAAAACAGAAAACAAACCTCCTCATTTGATCATGAACCAAAGAATACATATACAAAAAGAGAAAATAATAAATAGTCCCAGGCCTAATGTTCTACAGTAATCAAATAAGGTAGCAGGTAGCACATTAATTGATAAAATCACATATTCTGAAAATCATAGGACCAGAAACATTAGTTTCGTTGTGGCAAGGAAAGAACATGCCAATACATTGTTAGAGCATATTGCAAACACTTTTATAGTGATGGCCTGATGCTTAAGATTCTAGCATCAGACTCTAAAAGCATAAAGATAGTAAATCATAATATATGTCATATTTAACTGCCAAGAACAACCAAAAGCTCAGACTAGCAAACAAAAGCATGCAAGAACCCAGTTCTGCCAAAAGAACTTACTTGATCACCCATATCAACAACAGCGCTGTTCACAAAATCTTCCTTCACACCTTTCAATATAGCAAATATTTCCAAATGCTCCCTCACCTGGATAAAGTATCTAACCACATCAAACTTAGAAATTACTGTCGTACCAGTCTTCAGCAATGTGCACGTCTCTGTGTATGTGAACGTATCAACAAAATTTCATTTGGAGGTCAGACAACTAAGATTTTCAGAGTGCTGCATGCTTCTAGTTTACAAAAGATAATGGTTGTCACCTCTCCATATTTTTTATTTATATTAGGGCTTGATTTTGGTGTTATATTTGTTGTGCAAGAAGACATTTGAAGCCTTTTCGGCTCTCTTCACTATTGCAGCCGACAAGTAGAATGCTCAAGTCTATAACTAACTGTATATTTTTAGTTGCTGCCTTCGTTATAAAATCAAAATGACAAAGCTTGGGAGATGGAGTTAGAGGCAGATTTTCTTAAGCATCTATAACTTTATGAGCTCCACCACCCACTTCATGTACAATAAATGAAAATGCTATAAAATATATTTCAATAACCTTTTGTTAGTATTCAAAAGACAAAGCAAGTCAATTACCGTTAATTCTGGAAAAAGGATATCATTTTGAGGGCATACCCCTAATTCCTTCCGTATCTCCTCCTATAGATTCAAACTCATCAGAAAAGATACAAGAAAAACTGAACTGTTCCCGAAATATGAAACAAATGTAAGCAGAAAGTAAATTAATGAGGAATATTTAAAAGAATGCCTTTTGGCATATGATTTAGATCATTAACATAGCTTAGGAACTAAACAAATTATAAGAAGAGTATATATATATACATATATATATATATATATGTATATATATATATATATATATATATACAGGAAGGTTCACCAAAGTAGACCGAACAGTCCCTATCCATACCCTCAAGGATCCTTGCGAAAAGCTTAGCCAAAATGGAAATTATTTAAGCAATTGACTGAGATCAAATAAATAAATGAACATAACATTTCCAATCAGTAATGAAATGCTGATGATGATAATCAAATGGTTAAGCAATTATCAATTTGGCTCATCTTTCGATGATTGTTGAAGGATTTTAAAAAGGGGTGGTCATTTTATTGTACCATATCGCAGGTGGGCTCTAATAAGGTTGTCTACTCTTTTCTTAAAAAATGGACGTCCAATGGAGTCCTCTAAATTGGACGTTCGACACCATGAAAGCCAACAATCTCCTTCTGGCCTGAACCCTTTAATTTGTATGGCTAATGATGGGCCCAATTATAATGCTCCCCATTAGACGTCTAGTGTGCCCACGCTATGAAGCCCAACAATCTCCTTCTTGCCTGAACCCTACAGTTTTGATGGCTAATGACTGGCCCAATTATAATGCTCATGTAATATATTTATCATAGATGAAGGAATTTAAGGTTCCACCACAAAACCAACTGGCAATGGGGGAATAGCCCAACTCCTTATAAGCTCTTGCAAAATTTCTCAACTTTCCAATGTGGGACATTTCTTCACATTCTCACATGTCCCAACACGTGTGGCAAAATTTCAAGCCTAATATGTGGACAACACATATTAGGTGATGTGGAACACGTGTGGCTGTTGACTTCACATGTGGGCAAACCCGTTCTGATACCATGAAGGAAGTTGAGGTTCCACCCAAAACCAATTGGCAATGGAGGGAGTAGCCCAACTCCTTATAAGCCCTTGAAAAGTTTCTCAACTTTCCAATGTGGGACATTTCTTCACAATAGAGAATCTTCTTCAACCAAGTTGTTTGAGAATGATGTATTAAGCCTATATTTTAGTAGTGTTTAGCTCTAGAATGATGTAAGCAGAGGACAAATTACCATTTCTGTTATAATATTCTTCCCAAACACCAAAGCATCCCCTGAAGTAGGGCGAAGAAGGCCAACAAGCATTGATATCGTTGTGCTTTTACCAGCTCCATTGTGTCCTTTAAATTAATAAAATTTGAACTCAGTACAAAACAATGATGGATCAAGGGCAACAAAAGAGTGTTATTCTCTATTTTGTCTTTTCATTTTCTATTCAATGCAACTTTGAGTTTCTCATCAGAATAAAAAAAGTAACACACCTAGAAGTGCAAGAATCTGATTTTCATACATGGTGAGCTGTAATGAGTTAACAGCACAACATTTCCCCTTTTTACTGCCATAAACCTTGTGCAGATTTCTTATCTTGATGCACCTACAAGTCAACTGAATCATGAAGGAAAGAAAAAATCAATTTGTACGAATGAAATACTCAAGGATTTAAGTTTTAGCACACATACCTATGGTCAAGCTCTTGTTGTTTCATATCAAATGTTATTGCTTCAACAGCCGCTTTAACATTATCTTTCCCAGAAAAGCTTGCCTTCTTGGAAACACTGTCACGGCTATTAACTTCTACACCGGAATTGTGATTGAGATGTTTGTTAATACTTGGATTTTTCCAGAAGCGCTTGTGGAAAATGAAGTTCCATGGATATCTAACTCCATTCTCCCTGGGAAGGACCTGATCACATAAGAAAAGCCACACTTAGGCACGAACACACTTAAACATGGAATATTGGCATGTTGTCAGGTCTATCTGTTGGCATAATTAGGAACTCTGATAAAAAGATAAGATTCTGAAAGATATACCTTGTCCAGATACAGACCAATTAAACAGTAGAGCAACGCATCGAGCAACATCATCAATAGACAGACCAAAAAATTCACGCCAGATGATGCCTACAAAGATAATAGTACTCAAAATTAAAACAATGATGCAGCCTAAATACTTTTGACGGGAAAAGAACCAAATAAAGAACATACGCGCCATATGTTGCTCCAACGAAGGCCAACATGAGCACGCTCATAATCAGCAAAGTTAATTGATCCTAAAGCAAAGGCCGTTGGTGAAAGCAAAGACGCAACCACTTTTAATGTCCTGAAAGAGAAAATGTGAATGAAACCTATCTGCACTGCAATTTTCAACATTGTACTCATTAAGGGGAGAGAGAGAGAGAGAGAGAGAGAGAGAGAGAGAGAGAGAGATCCACCACAGATATGTACAAAGCTCAGTACTTACAAAGGCACACCCTCATCATTGACAGAGTAGTAAGGAAAAAAAGCAGCAAGAAAAGTAAGGGTCCCAACAGCAACAGCTGTCTTCGCTCGTGTGAAGAATGTAGAGATTAAAAATGACAGCATAATTGCACTTAGTCCAAAGAAGAAGAAGTAAATGAACACCACTGTCTTATCACTGTACTTGAAAAGATTATCCATAGTGCAAACCGTAATAATCGCAGAAGAAACTGCAAACTGCAAAAGAAATCAAACTATCAGAAAAACAAAACAAAACAAAACCCTCAGAAAATTGTTAGGGATGACAAGCACTGAAAAGTCCAACGTTATATTTTCTACTCTTATTCAAATAGAACTTGATCTAGATTACCACCAACGCAACATAACCTATCAATATACCATCTTATGCAGTTTCACACTCCTTCAAACCAAATTTCAGAAAAACGAATTAAACATAGCCTCTCCATCTTCTTTCTAGTGTACCTAATTATATTCATGATCTAACCTGACCCACAATACCTATGGTACATTAACACTACGTTGCTTTATCAATCAGAGGAGACACTTCCTTTCTTGCAAGTTGATCAATGCTGAGACTCAATCATTGTTCAACAGTGCAAATACTAGAGCCATGCAACAATAGTTAGACTTCTATCCTACAAAGCCAAAGAACTGAAATTTGAAGTCATATTAATATTTCAAAAATCTTCCAAAAATACAAGAGCATGCAACGGTGGCAATAATTATTTAAATAATAAATTTCTAATATAAAAAATGGGGTTAAATTGATTGAATTCTTGCTGAGACTTCTTCATAAATTAAACAAAAATACAAAAGAACAAAGAACCAACCTGCAAAGCATATGCAATAAACCATGAGAGATGGAATATCCCATCTTCCAGCCCCATCATATAAAGACCTTCTCTTATCTTCTGTTCCTGAAACATTATGAATAAAAAACAAGTTGCAGTCAGGAACATAAAGGATGACAAACAAATTACTCTCATCCATAACATTAACCAAGAAAAAATAAACAGAGAGAAAAATAAACAGAAACCATGAGGTGAATAAGGTAAATCTTGAGCTTTATTTCAAGTAAAATATAATAACAGGTACCAAACCTTCTCAAACACAGAATAGCTGATCAACCGAGAAATTGGGTAGAGAAATCCCAAAAGATACCTGCTCATCCAAGTTCCAGACCAACCAAACAGAAAATGTCAGTATATTGATGCTAAGAAATATTGATTGTGATCTGATGATTATAACATGAACAATACAGAAATCCAAAATAAAAAGAAAAAACCAGATATAAAAAATTCAAGAGATACATACAATACACCCATGACACTTTTTATGATGGACTGGAACTCATCATCAGTGTATTCACGAGTTGGAAATGGGACTATTCGAATGTTTGACGGACCATAACTCGTCCATGGCACTTTAAGAGAGGAAGGTTCGCCAGAGGGCAAAGATGAAGTAAGTTCTATATTTTTTGTGTCAGATTGCTGGGCCGCAAAAATTATAAAGGAATCCAAAACTTGCTGGAGCTGCAATAGTATAAAGGCATAAGAAGAATGGGCACACGTTTTCACAAATAACATGCAGTTTCACCCACAATTTTATTGTAGATTAGGCGCTTATCAAGGCAGAATCAGAAAATATTTTGTGAAACAAAAGACAAAAAAAAATAGTGACAATATTTAACAGGGATGAAAGTTGATGAAAGTTAGAAGTTGCACTATTGTTAAATAACAATCATTAAGCTTATTAAAGGTTTATAAGTGGATATCGTATTAACCATCAAGTTTCAGAATCATTGAAGATTGGTCTATAAGTGGATATCGTATTAACATTCGAATCATTCACCATTATAAAAAACTTATGAGTCACACTATGAAACACTGAGAGAGTGGAGAAGGGACAAGCAACAACAATATCAGACGCCAGTATTGGTATAAATAAACCCTATCCAACCAACATGAGTAAGCTATGTTTGGGAAAAAAAATACTTCGCACCGAACTTTGAATATGACACAAACTACACTTCGCTCAACATTATGATTCTTTTGGAACAAAATAGAGAAAGACTGCAACTTACTGCACTGTAAAAAATGTACCACGTACTATCAATTTATGTGTTACTAGAGACAGCATGTGCTATTATTTCTATTGTGGGATTTACATACCAAAATTTAAAAAATCAAAATTCTTAAAGGGATATTGTTTTTCCCACAGCATATAGATGAATGAGTTAAGGAAGAAGCCAGGAAAAAAGACCATCTACGTCTGTGCCACTAATCAGTTGGATTTTCACCTTAACATTCAGATTCAGAAAACCATCACCAACAATCTACTTAAACGAATGTTTAAAAAAGATTATTAAATTACTTTTAACTAGACCCTGAATTGCATAAAAAGAACTAATAACCCAAACCCAGCTTTTGTTATAGACAAATTTTGGGAACACAACTGGAGAACAAAAAGTTTTTTAGAAAATATAAATATAGTTATGACAAAGCTCCATACATCAACTAAAGGAACAAATGAAAGTAAGATATCAAAAATCAATAAGTGGCGAAGGTACGAAGCAACCATACAGTTAAGAAACCGCTGAAGCTGTATTGCATTGTCGGTACTGTATTTATGCCCAGTTCCAAGTCATTAAGGTAGGGACCATTTGTGTCCATGATGGATTTAACGTCAGGAAATCCTGAGAAAGCCCATGTGTGATTGAGACGTATGCTATAATCAAAAGATTGGGGACCTTGGTCATGAAATACTACTGCTCCTTTGATTTTTGGATTCGAGCAATTCCTAAACAAATAGTTCAGTTTATTCAGTGACACAGCTAAATTTAATAATGTGACTTCTCATAGAATCAAACAGACTTGCGTTGTTCAAAAAATAGCCATCCAGTGACCACACAATGACCATCACATAAGAAATACAGTATAGTAAGAGTTTTAAATTATAAGCATAAGTCAGATGACTACTTTAAAAAAAATAAATTAAATAATTATAGAATAAAAAATAAAAAATAAAAGCAAGACACATTTTAATTTGTAAAGTAATTAGAGTATGCAGATATTAGAACATACCATAACCAACGCAATATCTCCAGCACAGTTATCCACATTATGATAAACATTTAATTGGTGCAGGTATGATAGTTGGCTCCCTTTTTTTTTTTCAAAAATCATCACATTCAATTCATGAAGACGTGTGGATCATACAGATAATTTCAGGAAGCCAAATCAACATTTAAAAAGATGAATATAATGCACTGAATCAATTCTTATTCACATGAATTGCTACAGTCATGTAGTCCAAGAGATCACTAATCTGCAAGAAAACGTTTGACCAGCACAAGAAAACCATCAAAAGAAACAAATTTGGTAATTTGCATTTCTTCACTAGTCTTTCATACTTCTCCAGTCCCAACTATAATCGAAATTCATTTCAAGGGAATTTCGCTCTGATCCATACTGTGATACAAAAGTACGACTTACATTATTTGATTGCAGGTACCATAGAGATCTGAGCCTATATAGGTTTCCAGCTCCTGTTCATCTTTGTAAACTCTAGAAACATTCTGTAAGTATGAAATGCACTTTATTTAGATTGAGCCATGAAAACCCTTGTGAAGGAAATGAAAGGACACATTGTGAAACCCGTTATTTCATTTTCTAATTTATACAAGCAAATTCCAACTAACAAAGCCATGCTTAAATGTGATGAAGAGAACCATATGGGAATAAAAAGATCAGAACTTTGCAACTAAAACATCCAGTTAAAAAGAAGGGGCAGAAAATAAGATTTTTCTAATAAATAAAAAGCAACAAATTCTATGCCTAATAATTAATGACCATTGGGTCAATCATCTGAAACTACTAATAAGAACATATACTACACTTGATCTTAACCAAAAAGCCGAGAAAGTGCGAGAAAGCCAAGAACTTAACCCTAAATTTTTCTATTAGGAAAAAGACAAAAAAAAAAAAATGCACCTAATTGAACATGTCTCGCTCACAATAGTGCACTAATGAATTAGCCCAAAAATCATACTCTAAAGATGAAGCCTCCATATGGAAATGGACACCATTTAAGAAAATCAAAGCAGGATGATAACGTTAACAAAACATCTGCATTTTCAATAGTGTGCTAGAATGAAGACAGCACAAGACTTGATATCTAATTGAGAGTAACTAGAGTCCCACACCAATATCATCCATTCTATGTAGGGTGGTTAACAAATCTCATATGTGACAAAAACTTCAACACTTTTATAAATAAATTGCAAAATAGAGAAGAGGTGTCAAAGCTCAGACGTGCTAAAGAAAAAGAATGCGCCTAGCATGTGCATGAACACACAACTATATACCAAAAGTAACCAAATCAGGCAATAGATAAGAATGGGTACCTTCAGGAGAGGAAATTTAACCGATATTATGTTAATCATTGACCTTGTTTCTTCGGTGTCTGGTGCAAAAGCCAGAAACTCTTCCTTATTCAACAGCAATTCCAAAACTTCTTCAAAATTAGGTGATATTCCTTTGCCCACTTCCACAAACATCCCTTTCCGGATATACCTGGTCAAGTCTCATTAAACTTAGCACCAATACTTCTCACAAAATGAGAAATTCTACACACAAAAACCTTGCCCAAATCCATGTAGGGTTTTAATTTCATTTGTTTCCATATTTCCTTCAAATTTATTAAGTATTGGGAGAATATGGCCCAAAGTGAAACATCCTTAAAATATGTAGTACCAAATCAAGTAAAAAGCACATAACCGCATACAACACACACACCCTGCCATGCACACACGCACACTATATCACAAACATAAATGAAACACAAAAATTAGCCAGAATTTGTCGCCACTTACGGCTGCGATGGGTGAATCTGCGTATCAACACGCATCCTTATAGCTATTAACAACAACATTACTACTGTGGGGAGTAATATCTGCAAGAAAATCATAAATAAGTTTCAGATTGGTTTCATCAACTTTTTCTTCACGAAAGTGAAGAAAAATAAATAAATAAATAAGAAAATTATTTTAATTTGAAACATGATGAATAACACCTAACAAGAAACTGCCACTTTAAAACCAAAATCCAAAAGGAAGACAATAAGTTTTCATTGTTTACTTTTACAATTAAAATGAAGGCAGCATAGAAGAACAAAGGAAACAAACAAACAACAACGACAACAAAGCAACTTGCTACAATAACAAAGACTTGCTACAATAACAAAGACAACGACAACAACCTCCGCAGCAGCAGCACCATAGCTTGATCCCAACTTTTCGTTAAAGTCACATGCTATCATAACAATCTTAAGTACCTATACCCTTGTTATTATTGTCTTCCTATTCCCCTAGCACTACTAGCTCCGCTCATTAAGTCACTCTTCTAAATGGTGCATGTATTGATCTTTGTTGAACACATACAAACCAAACATAGTTGGTGCTTTCTCATTTTATCTCAATATGTGCTAATTCAACATTCTAGTTTTATTTCAAATCCTATCCTTTCTTGTCTTCCCACCGTATCAACGTCCTTATAACTGTCCAGCATTCTGTTCCATGTCTAAAAGTTCTTCTATAAACTTTACCTTTCCATTCCAAAAGGTATACGATGATCATGCACACTCCTCACCCATCTTGAGGTGTATCTATGAATCACATCATCTTGAATTTCTCAACCCGCAAGATTGAGCTAGACAGCAAAAAATTTAACTCTATAAAATCACTTGAACCTTGATCTTCACCACCTCCCTACTCTTCTTTTTCTATAGTGACATTAATCCGGTATGCTTATTTTAAAGTCCTTAGATAACTATACAGCTTTTTCTCCATAACTCTCATTTAGCAATTATCCTAAAATAGAAAGATTATATAAAGGAGCAATTCAAAGCAAATCGCTGCTGATCACCTAACTAGTCTTATCCCTCTTGGTTGTTTGTTTTTGGCCTTTGGCCCCTGTTTACCAAAACAAAAGAAACAAAAACAAAGTGCAGCTCAAAATAGCAGTTTCGGCAGCATGATGATCATCTTAAGTCTAAAATTTACAAATTCCACACCGAATTACACAGTAAACTCAAAAACAAACGACAAAAACTCTGAATTTATAATGATCGCTTAAAAGAATGAAAAAGAAAATCAAGACCGAAAGTCGACACAAACAAATTATGACTAGAAAAAAACTATAATGAAGTCAAATTTGAAGAAGTGAGGAGAAGAAGGAAACCTCAGCGCAGGTGACGAAAGGGTGACGAACTTTGAGAAGCCAATTCTTCCAAAGCATAACCTTCAACTGTCTCCGTCCAGTCCCCATGTCTGCTCCAAACCCTATCTTCCAGGCTTCCACGCAGCGATTGAACAGTTGCACTTTTCCTTCTCGTTCTTCACTTTTTCTCTCTGCGCTTTGAGAATTGAGAGAGAGTGATGTGGAGGAGGGCGCTGACTACGAGGGAGGTGGAGGTGGCAACTGGGAAATGCTTTTGTTAAAGTCCAACTGAGACATCTGTTGGAAGCTTTGGATTTGGCAGCAGCTTTAGGGGAGAGAGAGAGAGAGAGAGAGAGAGAGAGAGGGACTGTAGCACCAAAAACAAGGAATTTTTTGTTCTTTTTCTTTTCTTTTTAATTTAAAAGAATGGAATAAAGTGAAATTGGTAGAAATGGAGGCGCTTTCCGGTCAGATTTTTCGTTGAGACTGGAGAGTGAGTGTGATGTACTTCACGCGAGATACGAGATGTTGAATGGGCGGTGAGGGGTGTGCTGTGTTTGTGAGGTCTTATTTTGGACAAATACTACCTGCCTGCCGTTGGGGGTTGTTTGGCGTCGGGTTCGGGTCATATTGAGGTATTAAACGGGTCAAAAATCTCTAATTCGAATACAACTTATTTATTAAAAGGGTTCTGTTTATTAAATGAGTTGAGTTGAATTGAATTGTTATTGAACTTAAACATATTAATTTGTTTAACTCGTTTAACCCGCTTAAATTATTCTGACAAAAAACTCATTAAGCGATCATAATATATTATACAAAAAGACAAATTTAATGTTAAAAATATGTAACAAAATTAAACATGTTAAATGTGACCTATGGGTCAACCTGAAACATCCCCTCCCAATTTTTTTAATAGTTTTTAGCTGGTTGACCTGAATTTAACTCGTATTTTGATCGTGTCATGTTGATAATTGTCACCTCTATTTCATGTCATTATATCCCTCTTTTTATCTATCTCCTTCTATTATATGTCATGTAAAAAGAGAGATATGAAAACAATGACAATGACATCAAGATTGGGAAGTTCCTCTTATTATTTTGGGTATGAACCAACAATGTCCATTCATGTGTCATATCAATTATGAGAAGAAAAAAAAATGTGTCATATCAATAATTGCCACCTCTACTTCATGCCATGGCATCCCTCTTCCAATTTATTTCCGTATGTTACATTTCATGTAAAAAAAGAAATAGGAAAACAATGACAATGACACCGAAACTGGGAAGCTCCTCTCGTTATTTTAAGTATGAACCAATTATGTCCATTCATGTGTTAGAGAAGAAAAATATTGACCCTTTCTAACGTAACCTATTTATTTTATAAAACAACATATACATATGACTTCTTAATTATTCTTTTTTATATAATAGAATAAAAAATTTGGTCATTTAAGTTTAAATATCATGAACAATAGTTACTCTATGTCAGGTCACAATTAATTGAATTGAATGATTGAGGAAAATATTCAACTTTGCTTAAATGTCTATATGCACTGTATGTCAATGTGTCAGTCCCACTAGGGCCGGGAAGGAATTGACCATTCACATATCTACATGGTTGCAAAATGATTGGATCATAATATTAAAAACTTTGCTTCAACGTTCAATCACCAATCAAGAAGTAACTTTCAGAGTAAAGCATTTCACCTGCTTTGGCTTTCAGATTGTCACGTATTCGTCACTCCAACGGAACTTAATTAGGTATGATTTTTATTTTTATTTTTCAAAAGATGTAGTTACTAATTGTGCTTAATATCATAAGTTAGTTTAAACCTGACTTTTCGTAGCCAGGCATGTGTTTTTGTTTGAAGTAGCATTGATGTCATAAATTATATTTCATTTTCATAAAATGTCCACATTTATTAATTCATGAAAAGGTTTAGATTTTTTTTTGGTTGAAAGTGATTTGCATAAGAAGAAGGCAAAAGCCAACTACCACGACAAATAAAATAGAAAAACTTCATAGAGAGGAAGGAGAAAGAAGCATTATTGCCTCTCCTCCCCTCTTCTCTCTCCTTGCCTTGTTTTTTGGGTTAGTGAATAAGTCCATTGTGGCGTTTTGAATAAGAAGTCTTTTGTGGTGATATCTTCTCAGTCACGCTCATATTGAAGTTCCTCATCACCCTTTTAGGGGCTTATTTAGAGATACGAAAATTAAATGGTCGATGATTGTTCAAGACTCAATTGATGTGATAAAGAAAACAAGAAATAGTATTTAAAAGGATCATGGCCAAGGAAAAAAAAATTCTGAACAGATGGTATGCACAATTCAAGGGTAGGTTTTTTTTTTTTTTTTTCTAAACAATAAGAAGATTGCATTCATAAATTATGCCATGAGGATAATACAAATACAATAGCTACAAGGGTCACTACAACTACCCATAAAATAGTTACAAGTTATAACCAATATGGAAGGATCCATCGCCATCATCAAACTCATATAACATACCTTTTTTTTTTGGTACAGAGGAGGGCAAAAACCCCAAACCAAAAGAAACTAAACAGAAACTAGACGAGGTCTAACAGCACCTCTAACATCAGCAACTAACACATCACTAAGAAAAGCTGGAGCCTCAAGAAACACATGGAGACCAAGAGCAAAATCATAACACTTCACAGCAAGAGCATCCGTAGCACAATTTTGTTCACGAAAAATATGCTTCACAGAGCAGCACCAATCCTCATGAATCTTCATTTTGCAGCAATTGATAATACTAAAGAGAGGGTGCGTTGACACAATAGGGCTTTTTAACAAAGCCACAGCAGAAGTAGCATCACACTCAATCTCCACTTTGCGAATAATAATAAAGAGGAAGAATTCGAAGTTGAAACATGAGGCATTTCTCTTTGAGTGCTGCTATTTCCACTCACCTGTCCTATTTTCCCACCCACCTTATTTTCAAAATTTTAAAGACTAATTTACCCATTCATAAAATGACTTCTAAGGACTATCTTTTTTTTCTTTTTTTTTTTGACAATGTTCACTTTTAATAACTAAAAACAAAACTAAAATTAATTCTTAAAAACAAAACCATAAACCCAAGAGCCACCAAAGCTCGTCCACCCCTCCCACCCGCCAGCGGCGACCCCCTCCCCCCGTGCCACGACGTCAACAAATCCTCATTTTCTCTTATCTCTCTCTATCTCTCTGTCTCTTTAGGCTGGGTTCATTGATTTTCATTTTTGTAGTAATAACATGTTGGCTTTTTGAAGGGTAAGGAGGAGTTTGGTGTTGATGTTGGAGATGAGCGAGGATGATAGATCTGAGGTTAAAGTGTATTTTAATAATGATCTAACATTGTAGACAACTCATCAGTATCGATCGAAGACTGTCCTTTTTTTGGTTTCAACAACTAAATAATTCTTCAGTTTGTTTTGTTTCTAGCGATGCCAATACAATGGCACATAGTATTGCATATTTCACTATTTCATCAATTGACATGTTCTCATGGGATAGAGACCCTCCTGCTTTCATCTAGAACTTGTCGATTGAGGAAGATATGCTGTTGATTTCAGTTTTATTGAAATAAATACATTGTTTCCACTAAAAAATATAGAGAATTTGCATAAATTAATAATTGAATGGTATTTTATGAATAATGATGGGTGGAAACATAGGATTGTGTTTTTCTAAATTTACACAGTGGGTGGAAAGATAAGGTGAATGAAAAAATAGGACAAGGGGGTGGAAATAGCAGCACTCTTCTCTTTTTACCAAAAAACACGTCTTCCTCCCATTTGTACCAAAAAGAAATTGTCTGAATTTATCGTGAGAATTTAGGGATGAGCTGAATGAAGAGATTTCGGTGACAAATCTTAAACCAATGGAAATATATAATTAGCATGGCCTTTTTAAGACGAACCACTGACCACCGCCAAAGTAATAATTAATCTCCCAGCAAAAATATAAAAAGCGATAAATAAAATAAAATTAAAATTAAAGTATGACCTAGGAAATTGAGATGACGTTGGTTTTTTGTAGAGAGCAGATAACGTTGCAGACAAAACATTAGGTCTAGCAGAACTGGGTCGCTGTACACGTGTGCTGTAGGGAAGCTTCCTGGTGGGGCCCAGAGTGGGCCCAGAGTGTCCAACCTGGCCCCAAAGTGTCCTTGGATTGCTGTGAGCCGTAGGATGCAAGTAGGACCCAGAATTGCAGGATCATACTGTGGCTCGTGGTGGAGAGATGCTTTTGGATTTGGAAGCAAACAAAGCACATTGGAATTATTCCAAGAGCCATGGCATATGCCCATTTACAAATTACATGTTTAAACAAACGTGTTTATGATTATTTGTTTATTTCTAAAATATTACTATTATTTTCTTTTTAATTTTCCTTCTCTACTTATAACTAATCATAGTGTGGTACAGAACTGTCGTCGCGTGGAATAACTCGTCTACATGTTATAATATAAATAGATATTTATTAATATTATACTCTAAAGTAAAAATATTTTAAATACATAGATCATATTTTAATATCATATAATAATTTCACATTTTTGAGTAACATCAAATCAACAATTTAATGGCCCTCGTTAACTTAGCTAATGGAAAATTATCTTTCAAAGAAAAATGATTACGATGATAATACCTAACAAACAAAAGATGTCAAAACCTGCCATTCAACCAGGTGGATTTTAAAGGTGAATGGTAGCAAATGATCCCTTACACTTTCTCCATCCAGGACTGGAAAATAACAACCAATTGGACTTTCTTTTGCTTTCATGGTTCGTCCAATCTGGTTGTTGTAGCATTGATTTATCTTTAGTTCATAAAAATAATATAGTATAATTTTATAGCTCAAATGGTTGGAATATCTTACAATTTTCTACGCTCACAAAACAAGTGCAAGTGGCTAAAAAATGAGTGTCAAAATAACTTCTCATAAGAAAGGGGATTGTAGTTCAAGTGATTAAGAGTAATAATCTTTAGTTGCCATCACATTTTGAATTTGAATTCCCACCTCCCTCCTCTACATTGGTGGACTCAAGAATTTTTTAACAAAGGAGCAATTTTGAAAGGCTAAAAGTTTTATAAAAAAAATTAAAATAAAAACATATTATGAATCAGTTTGAATTACATTTGAACTTACTTTGGAAGCTTGATCAATACAATATTTTCTTTCTTGGCACCAGACTTAATCAATGAATCCGTTTTTATAAAAGATTGAAATTCTCTATAAAAAAAAAAAATCAAGAAAATAAACAGATTTGGTGGAGGAGTAGTAAAAAAATTTTATTTATGAATTTGATGATCTTATAGACTTGGATTGGTGGAGACGGGAAGAATTTCTCAAAAAAGGACTTTCTTTTTTAAAAAGCAAAATCTCTTTAATACTAAAGGAGTTTCTTCCTTTTCATTCTACACTGATATTGATTCTCAAAGTGGGCATCCTCCAGCTGGGTCTCTAGTCTTTATCATGTATTAACTTTCACTTTGTCGAACATGTGGAGTGCACAACAGACTGAGTGGAGGTGCAACTTTTCGACGTCTACAACACTTTCTTCAGTGAGAGGAGGTGCAGTTGTACCTCCTTATGTCTTTGTAGGTTCGCCACTGCTCCTCCCTTTCCCAAGTTCTCAACCTTCATGCCTTGTTCTACTTGTTTTGGGCTTGGCCCAACCTTGACAATATTAAATAAAAGTATATGTACAAGTGTAGCAAGTTATATAGTTTCTTTTATGCTGAGTTTCAAACCCGCGCCTCTTACCAATTGAACCAATTTTGATTTGTTCTAATTGGGGGTGGGCATTCAAAGTGAAAAACTGAAAAACAGCTGAATTGGGCCGTCCAAAAATCAAACCGGACCAGTTTGATTCGGTTTTGATATTTGAAGTGAAAAAATCAGACCGACTAGGTATTTTTTTAATAAAATATTTAAGCCCAATGTTAAATTTCTAAGCCCATAACTAATCTTTCTCCAAGTCCAACTCCAAATCACATCTCTTTGCATGAAATGAGCCCATTTGTAATTTTTTAAGCCTAAAAAAATAACATTTTAATTGGGTTTTGTAAAAAAAAATTATAAAAAAAAAGTTCCGATTCTAACTAGACCAAATCAGTTTTATAATTTTTTTCGTCAAAACAAGACCAAACGAATAGTGTCAGCTCCGGTTCCGATTTGGGGTGAGAATGAGACTCGTGCCCACCCCTAGTTCTAATGTTTCTTGGGGATTGTAACAACTTTCATTCCAAGGTTTCCTAATGCCTACATTTAGCCATCATCATTTGGTCCACTAGCTTGAGGCCCGATGTAAGCCCATTTGGTGTGGTGGGCTAAAACTCAGCCTGTCATAATATATTGGATGGCCTGACCCGATATTACATAAAATTGGCCTTGGGTTAAGGTTTTTGAGCTCGAGCTTGGCCAGAGATCTGGACCAATAGAGGTCAAAGAGGTCTGACCTGTTTGGACTTGCTCAAACCTGCTCCAATATGTGTTATATGGTTTTATGCTGTATGTGTACTATATGTAATTATATTAGGGGAATCAAATCTAGGACTTAGAATGCATGAGTAAACGTTCTTAATCACTTATTACAAGCCGCTTATAAAACTCATGTTAGTTTAAATATGTGTAATAATTAATGTAATATACTCATTATATGATCGTATGTTTAATGAATAATTTTTTTTTTAAAGTTAAGAGGTAATGGTTTTTTTTTTTTCGAAGTCTAAATAATTTTTTTTTTTGTTGAGGAAGACCTAATTTAAATTTGAGACTTCTTCAAACATTAGGCAGGGAAAAAAAAAAGTATAGAGTCACAAAATATGAAAATGTGACATGAATAACTGGGGTACTAAACGGAAAAAACAATTGCGGTGGGGATTCAGAGTGTCTAATCGGACGGATAAACATGAAAATGTAATTTTGGTAATTAGGTGTTGATAATAGGGGTATTAACGTAAAAACAACATGAAGTTACCGTTGGAATCCCATCCGTCTATATGGCCGACCTCTGTGTTCTCAAATTTTAAAAACGCATTTCTCTGTTGTGATCTTACTCAGCGCTTATTCTGCGAACGAAACTACTTGTAATCTGCCTTCTTCATTTTCACTTCAGCCCTCTGTCTCTGTTCTGACAGGTATAATTTTGCCATCTTTTTATTTCTGATTTGTTTGTTAACTTGGGTTTTATTTATGGGGGCCAAGGTTTAACCCTAAGTAAGGAGGATTTTAGGGATTTGATGATGATTGGTGACTGGGGATGATATAGAATACACTTCGTTTACTTAATCTTGTAAAAATTTTAGTTTCGGTTACGAAATGGAAGAAGAATCTTTCTGTAGGGGTAAACAATTTGCAATTTGCCGAAAGAAAGGGAAGGAGGGTTTTGGATGTGAAGTTTAATTTCTGGTTAATTTCATTTTAATATTTGTTAAAGAAGTTATTGTAACTAATTAATTATGATTACAGTGGAATGTTTCTTTCTTTGTCTGTCTTTCTTTCTTTAATATTTAAAGACACCCAATTTGTGGGAGCCAAGGCTTAACCCTAAGTAAGGGAGGATTTTACGGATTTGATGATGATTTGGTGACTGGGGAAGATAGATATGAAATTCTTGTGGGATTGGAAGTTGAATATTAGGATCAAGATGACCCAGAAGTGTATTTCTTGTCATGGGGGTCTGGTGTGTATGATGTCCTAGTTCTTGGGGTATCCAACCTAATTTCTTGAGTGTTCTTGACAAAAAAATTGTTGCTCAATCGTGATTAATGTTTATTTTTCTAGCCAAGAATGTCAAATTCTGATCTTAAGCATATTATAATCAGTGATTGATTGCATCTTGCACCCTCAATTGAATATGAAGAGATATGCTAAATTCCTGCATTCTTTTTCTGCTGTTTCTACAGTTTTCAGAAGTTTAATTTGAATTGACTACAAGAAAGCACAATGGCATCAACAATTGGTCATTTGTTTCAAGATCAGAATCTCATTGTTCACTCTCATGGTACTCAAGTCTAGCTCTGCTTTTCTTTAAAGTCTAAAATTGTTGTTCTGCTGGTTTGGTCTAATCCTTACAATATCTATGACAGGAGCTTCTCTTGGGAGGAAAGGTGATACCTTCAGAAAACAAAGGAAAGGGGGGCTTGGTGCAAGGAAACCTCTTGGTGATCTATCGAATTCAGGGAAGCCTGCTCTCACCCAGGCGTCAAAAAAGCAGCTTTCCAAGGAAATGGTTCATGATGCAAGCAATAAGAAAGCCTTTTCTAAGGCCTCAGATAAGGTTCAGACCCGTAGCAGGAAGGCTCTATCTGACATTTCAAACTCACAGGCACCACTAGTGCAGAAGAAGCACAACATGAAGCTGAGTGTTGTGGCAGAGGAGGCTCTTTGTCCTGGTGCTATTGCAGAGGAACGATTTCTGCACAATCATGAAGAATGCATTAAAGCACAAACCCAGGCTATGGACATGGATCATTTTCTGATGACACTTGGAATACATAAGGGTATTTTACTTTTAAAATAGTTGAATTTCTCGATATCAATGATTTCTGGACATTTTAATTCATTAGTTAATTCATTTTTTGTTCAGATTCTTGCAAGAATCTTGCATCTCCCTGGGCAGCACCTGCATCGTCAAGTAAATTTGAGGTAACTTTTGCATTCCCCTTTTTCTTTTTCTGCAATCACTTTGTCAGTTTAGATTTTTTGTGACTGTACCGTTTGTTTGTCTTTGTTTTCAGCCAGAGTCTCCCTCGAGGTATTTGCATTTGGAAGAGATGAATGAGCTTGAACCATCCTGGTTGTCCGAAAAGCTTGACTCACCTCCTTTCTCTCCAAAATCACCAAGTTTCCACACTGTTTCCTCTTTGTTTTCGGAGGACTGTGACTTCCAGTTGATGTAAACACCATAGTTTTCAAGGGATTGATTCCCCTCCAATCTCCAAATGCGTATAGTGTGACTGAGCATCAATTTGAACTTGAAATTGATAGTTCCCCTTGCTTCCAGAAGGGTTTTCTTAGCTATTTTGTTAATTGAGCATTTGGATGTTATTGCTTGTTCCAAGACTCTATGTAGTTAAAGGTGATGAATGTTTGATTCTTTTATTCAACCCACATTGATGATCTGTTATATTTTGACGTATCTGGGTGAAAATTTTGAAGCTCTCAAAACCTCTGTCTGTTTGGAGAATGTTAGCCTTGAAGTTCATGATTGATGAGAACAAAAAGCATATGCAACTTCCAGGTGAACCCTTTTTTAATACATGAATCTCGGTTGTGTGGGTTTCTTTTCTTCCTTCTTCAATGGTGCAGAGTTGTTCTATAAACTTTCACCTTTTTTAATTCTCACCAAAAAAGAAAAAGAAAAGAAAAATGAAATCTGTGTTTACAGGAACCCCTGTTAAACAATTTCGACAGTAACACGAAGTAAAAGGTAACATTGTTGGGGAGGACCCTTATCAACATCCATGAATGATAAATCTCTTAGCACGGATCGAATTCGACAATCCAAAAAAATCTAAGTAAAAATATGATCACAGAGTTTTTGTATTAACCAAATTCGTAAGTTGGAGATAAGTGGACAGCTGACATTATCACAATACAACTCCTACAATTACCACTTCCAAGAACCAGTACCCAAAACCATGGAGAGATATAACCCCGGCCAATTTGGATGTGCATTGCATCATTCACACGTGGGACACAACACTTCATGATTATGGTAATACTTTTGCTAATTCAATTACAGTGAGCATTTGATCAAGGCATTAACAGCAACAAGCAATGATTCCAATTTGTGCATGTTTATCAAATAACTATCTTTTCTGTACAATATACTCAAATCAAGAACTCTTGTCTTCAACTTATTCAGCAAATGCTCTATGAAATTAGTTGATCAACATACATTAAAAAATTTCTATATAAAAGATACACTATAAAGTTTTACCTCCCTTTCTATATTCTCTACACCCCACGTAATACAAACCTGGAAGAAAAAAAAAGTAAAAGCCTTGTCTAGCTACATTGACCCTTCATGCCCTTTTACTGCGTTTGTTGCATGGTAATGCATAGGTACAATACAACTTCCTGAACAGATGAAGTCGGGCAACGAACACATGCACCTCACCAACTTGTAGAGCAAATGGAAATGCAGCATCATTCTTCGGGCCGAAATAAAGTGAAAGTTGAACTTGTCTCAGTCTTTGTAATCTGCATTACAATATTTGAAATCCTTATAAGGTGAAGTCGCATAGGAAATAAAATTAAGGATAGAGGTCCCCCTAAACCCTAAACCATGGGAGAAGTGGAAAGGCAAAATTTAATTGCATTTTCCATATTATTGAGAAATTTTTTCTATTCAATAATTGGCCCTTCATTTGATTATTTTCTACATGCAGATTGTACATAAGATTAACTGATCAATGCCATCTCATGTCCTATAGAAAAAAGATTCCATCCCGTGACGAGAAAGTATATGTGGTTATTGTCAGTCCTCATACTAGAGTCCATATCACTAATGCTAAAAAAAACAATGTTATATGTTTTGAACTATATCTCCATCCCTTGGCCAAAAAAATTAAAAAATCTCCACCCCTTCAACAAACCTTAGAAAGAAACTAGCTCTCACTTATGTTCTGGTCGAGGTCATTATATGAATCAAATTAAGAAAAAGATACAATTAAATGAGTACTAGCAAACCACTGATCACATGCATGTTATTTATGAGGCAAGCTAAGTAATGGTTTATTATTTCTCTTGGGAACAAAAAACAGAAAACAAAAAGAGGGATTCTCTATGTGAAAACACCAACCTCAGCAGTACGAGAAATTCCAGAGGGAAGAACAGGAGCAAGAGATGTCCAAAGAATGGGATCTACTAAGGGATCAATGGTATTGTAGTTGGTCATAAGTGGCGCAGACAAGAACGGAGTCAATGGGAACGCATTTCTTTGGACTTGGAGAGACAATCCACTACTCATTCCTAATGCAGCACTAAGTCTCTCATCATGACTTGTGGATTTCTCAACTGCCTTGCCGTAGTCCATCTTGTGGATGGTATTTTTGTTTTCATTCTCATCATTATCTGCATTGTTTTCTTGCTTTTTTGATGCGTTCTCTTGCAAGTTCTTATAGGCAGCTGACCGTGACAAGATGCTCATGGCAGAGACTCTGGCACCTTTATGCTTTTTACTTACACGGGAAATGCCCAAACGGGGAATCTGGTATGGTTCAGTAGGCTGGATTTCCCATTCCAATGTTTTAAGTTCAACTCCAATGTCTCCAACAAAACCATGTTTTGTTTCTTCTGATGATTTTGTGCTAGTGTCAGCTTGACGAGATTTGTTGGTTCCCCACCACTTGATGTAACTTGTTAAATCAAACTTTCTTTCAATGCAAAAAGCTCCCAAAAATTCACTTTCTGTGGCTGGATCATCGCCTGTACCTTTAAGTGGCATAAGACAGATGGAAAGTGGCACTGATTTAGGCAGTAATCCAGATGAAAGGAATATAAATAAATTTAAAAAGCCTGCATCTGCAATTTCTTTGCACAAGATTAAATATGAGGAAACTGATTTTGCTGCTCACCCAAAAAATTGCTTGAATTTAGCATCTCTTGAGAACTTACCATAATGTATGCTATTGAAGTACTCTGATCCACCCATACGACCCAATGATGGTTCCCAACGACTGTTATGTTTAGAAAAAAAAAAAACAAGTTAAGAACAGAAAGAAGAAGCACAATATGAATTTCTGGCAGTGCTTATGAGTCGTTCTACAGTGAGGGTGCCACATACGGACCTTCACTATAGAATTTCACTTAAGTTTAATGAAATGATCTTGTGGCTAATATGAAGGTCCATATATGGCACCCTCACTATAGACTTTCACATGCACTTGCAGATATTTTATGCCTTTACAAGCTGAAATTTAACTACACTAAAAAAATTGGCACTGTAGTGATGCAATCCACAGCATGCCTAAATTTTCCAGTCAGTTTGGTGGAAAAGGAGACTGGATAACATTAAAAAAATAAAAAATAAAAACAACCGAGAACACGCCACAGAAGAAAATATAAAGAACATAATATTATATAGAAATCTGGTGGAATTGAGATTTCCAATGTATAACTCCATGAGCATGAATGATAAATAATTTGTTACTACTGGTGATAAACTAGTTTTTTACTTCTTGTCCCGATTCCAGTTTGGGACGGTTGACACCTAAAAGAAGAAGAAAAAGACTCTTAACTAAATAACCAACAAAACTTCAATCTCAAAAACTTATAAATGAGCATCTTTAAGGAAGCACATAATGTGCCAAGAAATTCTATTGGAAATGAATTTACACATATTGTGCACACAAGCAACATTTAAATGTAAAATATACCTGGAAAGCCCACGATATTTAGAAATTCCTCTCGAGAAACCACTGCTCTTCCTGAAGGAAAAGAATTACTATAAGCAATGTGCACAGTTTTCAGATTCCAATATGTACTTAAACAACTATGTAGACACCTTCTAAGAGATGCAAGGTATTCCTCCCTTGACATATTCTGCATCTCTTCAAGATCCCTTGTGTAATCTGTAACCTGAAGTAATTGAAAGAAGAGTAAAAACTTGAACAAGGGGAATACTTTAGTTGACAACAGAAGTGCTGGAAATTGGCACGTTTTACATAGTGTATCTAAAAAATATTTACATATGTCATGTATTTCCAATCCATGACATGAAAAAACTGAGATGTTGATTTGGAAAACATAGCTGTATTTTCACTATTAGTATTTAACAGTAAAACAAATGATACCCAATTAACAAAAAGGGAAGAAATTTAAAAAATGATAGGCCATGGATGCAGCTCCAAGTGCAACAAAAACAATAAAATGAAAACAGTGAATCAATGACACTAATCTCACAGGAAAATTAATGAGTGTGCCAGGGCCCCAGTATTTCAAGGCAGCAAGATCATAAGCTCTAGCTGCAGCCTCTTCATCGTCATACGCCCCTGTAAATTAAACATGCTACTCAAGGATTACCGATTGATACGATGCATAATACATTACACAATAATTAGCAGTTTCTTAAGGAATTCAAGAAAAACTTGAGCCACCAACTTACCCAAGTAAACTGGCATATTGAATCACGCGCCAATAGTTCCATGCACAGTCCAAATCAAATCTTGTCAGCAATTACATATGCATACATATACAAAAATGGGAACAAAAAAAGAAGAAAGGCATGTATATAAGCATATTTGAGAGAGAGAGAGAGAGAGAGAGAGAGAGACCTTGCTTTCCCTTCTTATTCTGGTTCTGGTTCCATGTACTTTTGTCCCAAAGATGAGCTTCATAACGACCTGTCCACCTATGCCTAAATTTCCAATACCAGTAATCAAAATTTTTTCCTTTATTTTTTATTATTTTTATAAATGCATCAAAAATATGAAATTGAAACATTTTCGGACTAGCAAGCAAGCCTAAGCTTGGAAACCAAAAAAAATCGTGATTTGCACATTTTCTCAGTAACCAAACAGCTGCTTACCGAGTGACTCCACGGTAAATGGAGCTGCGTTTTCCAGCAGCACAAGGAGGCATTTTGCTGATGCGCTCTTTGGCCGTACAGCCTCTCTCTTTCTTCGCTTTCTTGAGCCCTCTGTACAGCAATAGCTGATCGCTGGCCGTCACCGCCTCTGACGCCTCTGCTCCGGCACCGCCGCCGCCGCCGCTTTCGGTCTTTGGACCGGGATCGGAGGACGACGACGCCATGATTGAACACTTCAATCGAACCCAAACCAAACAACAACAAAAACCTAGAGAGAGAAATGGATGAGTGAGAGAGGGAGGAAGTCTGAGTGTTGAGTTGTTTTGGAGTTTATGGGTTTTGCTTTTGTTTTTGTTTCAGGACTGTAGAGAGGAAAAACTACAGTGAGAGAAGAGGAAGAGGTGAGCGGAAGTACCAATTTGCCCTTGATTTGTTTTTATTATGGCGGTCGTGATGATTGGGTCTTTTTAGGTTGAAAAGGTTGTAACGGCTAGGATGAGTAGTGGGGGTAGTTTCGTAATTTAGGACGCTTTGAAAGTGTGTAGTGGCGTTGTCTGCGAAAGCCACATGTCTTGCAGTGCTGCATGTCTGCAGCCTCTCCCAAGGATCCAAAGCCTGTTAAAGAAAAACATTTTACTTTTCGTTTTTAAAAAGAAATTAATTACATACAATCATTTTTTATGTTTTATTTTTTATTGTTGAAAAAGATGTTTTATTAAAAAATAATAAGCATTATAAGAGAGTACTCTCTACAATTCAATTTTAAAATTGGAATAAAATGATCTACATCATATTAAATTTCTCAATAAAATAATCCGTTTATAAACAATATTGAGTGAGGGAAAAAATAAACCTAAGACCTCAAGCTTTAACCCAGTATAAAAGTGCCTTGACTTTGCATATTGGAGGTCTCAAGTTCGAACCCATATGACATTTTGATTTTGTGTGTGTGTGAGAAACTCTCTTTCCTGCATCATATTGAATTTCTCCATAAAATAATGTTAAAAAAAAATACAAAATGATATTAAGGGATGGGAGAATCCAACCTAAAATATTGAGTGTATGGATAAATATTTATACATTTAGTAGAAGACTAATCTTATTTTATTATTTAGAAAAGAAAAAAAAACTCATCCATTTTGGACTTAAAAGTACTTTTTAAAAAACAAAAAAAAACAATCAACATGAAATGCTGGAATCGAATTAAAACCTTCTTCAATATCGGGAGGAAAAATAACACCAAACTAAGATGAGTAGCCATCTTTGTATTCCCATATGAACTCGCATCTCAGTCGAAGGTGGCATAATTTTAACATAATTTAATACATCTTAAGTTTCTATTAGGCTTCTATATCAAAAATAAAAATAAAAATTCCTCTTGATAGTCCTATTCTGTCTGCTGGGACCAGATTGTCTGAAGGCTTGCTTGGCATCTTATGTTTGTACAATAATTTGTACTGAAAATGAATAATCCATGACGGTTTGATGGCCAAATAACCCACAATGAAAATTATAATGTAAAAATGACTTCTTTTTTATATATTCCTATTTCATCCTTTTAGCCATTTACCCATTTTGTATTAAGAAACATGAATTTTATTTATTTATTTATTTATTTTGCTGCAGTATTAAGAAACATCATTCTACCATCACTTTAAGCCAATTCAGTTTATTAGTATTTAAAAATAGGAAACTTGTTTGATAATCTTTCAAATTTAATACAAAAACAAAAGACTCTTAGAATTTGATTTTATCTTAACAAAAAGGGAACAGGAATGCACAACCAATTCATTTCCAACCTCAGGCAATTAGTGTAGATCCTATCCTATCAGCAGTTTTAACAATCAAATCTATCATGACTACCATTCTCATCTTGCATGAGCTGTACAAAATCTGCACATAATCTTCTATGGTACATTTGGAGCTATCAAATCACAGACAGTTCTCGTTTAGCAGTCAGAAACTGGATATGTAACAGCCATTGTTGACTCCAGCAGTTTGTAGTTCTCGACTTTTGTTCTACTCGTCAATGAAGAGGCGGAATGAGTATAACACAGCTTGCTTATAGAATCTTGGGGATCGGATTTTCTTTTCAAGAGTTCTGCAGAATTTCATGACCAGATTTTAATTGCCTATCAACTTAGTGACACGAGAATTTCATGAAGATACAAAGCAAAACGAAAATTGTAGGCCACTTAGATTCAAGGACACAAGACGATATTGCAGCTGAATGTATAAGTTAGTTATTTTGACAATAAGAAAGGAGCAGTTAATATAGCTTCTCAGAGCATGCTCACCACACCGAACAGCCACTCTGTATAACTTTTGTTTTCTGATTAAAGGATGAGAAAACTACTACTCTGAGCAATAGAAATGCTTTCTCCAACCTTCCAACCTCTTCTCCATTTTCTCCACAATTAGATCCTATAAAATAAAATCACATGGATTTCTACCTAGTAATCCTAAAAATATCATAAGCTTGGTACCCAACCCACAACCAAAACAAGACACCTCCAAGTATTTTGACTGGTACAAGCAAAGCATAGGTTTCGAAATAAAGGAATTCTATTAAAGGAGATGTGCATCTGCATACCGATTCTTTCCTTTATTAAAGTAGCATATTCGGCTCCACCACTTTTTTGTGCAAAAGATGATATATCAAGATACATTTGGCTTGAAGGTCGAATTCCGGCGTCCACCATCCATTGCAATACCTGCACAATAAATAGTTGTTGCATTTTGTGATTTGAGAATCCATAAACATAAGCATGAGATATTGTAAGGCGAAAACTTGTATCACGCTGTTGTCAAATACCCACAAATGTCCTACCTACTCCAAGCAAGCAAAGATAAAATAATGCACGCAATCACAATGCATTGGTGCTTTCAGTAATATAAAGCTCAGCCTTTTTGTTTCTAAGACAGTGCTCCAGCCAAAATGTTCAATTATAAATTCAACAGGTAATTGCCTATATTCATGGCTTGAGTACTGGTCTCCATAAAGAAAAAGTTTCAATAATCGAGCTGAAGCCAACATGAGCTCATTGAAATGTTAACTAATGTCTCTTTTCGTAAACATGCATAATTACTTAAAGAAAAAACGAGCCTCGACGTATAACATGCATAAATTATATTACAGCACCAGCAATTAAGAACATAGGTACAACCTCAGTATGATTTAAATGTACTTCGGACTTTTGACCATCATGCCATATGTGCAACCAAGAAATAGCATGACGCAAACTTTACTGCATTTGCTGACAAAAACAAATGCAGAAATGGAAGTTTGACTGAAAGATTACCTCAATATATTTTCTCCAACTTCCAACAGACAAAAGATTCTTCAACAAAATCGCATAAGTATCAAAATTGATATCACCACTGGATGCCACTATCTTGAAGAATAACTGTAAGATGTGTGTGAGAAAGAGAGAGAGAGAGAGAGAGAGAGAGAGAGAGAGAGAGAGAGAGTTACAAAATGACGGCAATGAAAGAAAAATAAACTATCAATATTCAAAACTCAGCTTAGTTGCATATGATTTAGGTAATAGGTTCCAATGACTTCGGTAAAAAAAATGGAAGATACATTAAAGAAAACCACTGCAAGCATGAGTTTGTAATGTAGTTTGCTTTGTAACATTGAGACATCAAATATTAGAGAACTTTCTAGGTACCTTCATCATAGTCTCAATCTTTCCACTTCTTCCCAGAACGTGCAGAAGCTGATTCACAAGGCCAACTGAAACTTTAGGTAGTGAGGGCTCTATCAACTTAACCAAGTCCATTGTTGTTCTCCAATCTTGTAATCTTCATTCAAAGGCCAATTATCAGTTTCTTAACTAACAAAGAAACAAATGAGGAACTTATGGGAAAAGCATAGAAACTATAATGCCTCTTTGAAGCAGAGTTAATAATTGGAAACAAAAAGAAGCAAAAATCTTGCAAGGATAGAACATGGACAAGTGATGCTAAAGAATATCACTCAGCAAATCATAAATCTAGAAAAATAAGACATGAGTTTGTTATTATCACCTGAAAATCCTGTCAAATATGCAATGAAAGGTGCAGCCTTAGCCAAAGAGCATTTCAACAATAAAGAAAATGTGCTCGGGAAAATTGTAAAATTTTGTCTCCCTTGATATTTCTTTAATCAACTAAAAATAGTCATCTTCAAATATAATAGGGCTGCCTATCATATAAATAAGTAATGTATTTCCCAAGAAATATCACAGAAATGAAAATGCATAAGTCTAGAAAATTTCAGAGGGCCAATGCCAATCTTAATGTAAATACAACTTATCATGGGGAACCTTTTGTGATCCAGAATTCCATCGTATGTAAGGAATGCCTAGCAGCATGATAAGTCAAGTCTTCAAATTAAGAATAGAAAAATCTATCATTAAGAAGAAAGAATAGGGAAAGAACAAGGAAACATGTTGATGACTGCTTCTTGCTGAGACAAAAATTAAAAGAGAGTGCAACTCACAAGCTACAGGCCGATACCATTTCAAAGAAAATGGCATCATTGAAAGGAATTTCCTTTTCTCTCATGAGTTCTGCCAGAATAAGAACCCTGGATGGATCACCTCCTTTGTTAAAAGCTCTCATCAAAGCTGAACATGCAATTCCATCAGGTTGAATGCCAGTTGTTTCCATTTCTTGAAATATTGCACAAGCCTTTTCCCAATTCTCTGTTATGGAAAGATCCGAAAAACATTTAGTTCAAAAGGTACTTCATCCTACCTGCGTCCAAGAATGTCAGTGGTTAAACATAAAACCTTACCCGCAGCACTATATGCATGCAACATTGCAGTATATGAAACTACATCAGGAGGACAACCAGCCATTTTCATCAAATTGAATATAGATTCTGCTTCCATAATTTGGCCCTGAGTAATAAAAAGACAGAAAACAGTTAAGATGTTTTGTACAAGTAACCAATAATTTAATAAGGGGCAACTCTTGGCAAAAACTTACCTTCTTGCTGTAGGCACATATCACAGATGAGTAGACCTCATTGGACAAAGGAATTTTCAAATCCATCATTTCATCATAAAAAGTTATTGCCTCACTGTATTTTGACATCTTACAACAACCACTTATCAACACAGTGTAAGTGACAGAATCCGGTTTAACTTTCTTCTTTCTCATAGATTGATATAAGTTTATAGCTTTCTCATGTTCTCCCAAATTCATATAGCTTCCAATAGCTGAGTTATATGCAATTGTATTCAATTCAATGCCTCGCAGCTTGGCAGCTGAAAGTACAGCATCAATTTTCACCTTCTGACCGCATTGTCCACAAGCAGACAAAAGTGTGCATATTGAGACAATATTTGGATGAATTCCATCTCGCTCCATCTCACGCAAGACTTCTACAGCTTCAGCTAACAAACCATTAGATCCATAGGCATTAATTAGTGCATTATAGCTCACAAGATTTGGCTTCAAGTTGTTTTTCTTCATCATGTGAAATACTTCCCTGGCCTTTTCAGGATGGCGTGATCTTCCATAAGCATTGAGTAAGGATGTATAAGACACAACATCTGGCCGGAAACTACTTTTCTTAATCTCATTAAAAACTGACAATGCCTCTTCACTCATCCCATGTGAAGCGTATGCACCTAATAGTGCATTATATGAAACAATGTTGGGTTTTAGGCCTTCTGCAAGCATTGTACTAAATACAGCTGCACAAGCTTCTATCTGCCCGCATACAGAATACAAATGAATGATGCTGGTGAATGTTACAATATCAGGGCGACATTCTGCTCTTTTATCTCTCATGGAATTGAAAAGATCAATGGCTTTCTCATGTTGTCCAAGCTTTACAAGGCAATAAATAACAATATTAAGGGTGGTTGTGTCTGGACGGATATTTGTTCCCTTCATAAGCTCAAAATAAGATAAAGCCTTTGAATATTGAGCCCCTGTTTTGTATGCAGATAAGACAATATTGTGAGTCACAAGATCGGGTCCAACTCCGTTATCTGTCATTTTCTTGCAAACTTTCAAAGCTTCCCTCCAATTTCCACTTGATCCACAAGCATTGATCAAGTTGTTATATGTCGACCGACTGGGAGGGATCTGCATCCATAAGATAACGTCACGAAGATCTGTTGAGATGTGCATGTGGTATCAACTAACAAAGATCTCAATTACTTGACATCAGATCAAAGAGAAAAAATTAATCATGATTTATAAATCCTAAACTTTAAAGCAGTCAAAAACATGTGTAACCCAAAACAAGATGAACATAAATTCAATATAATGTCATCCGGACTGACACCAGTAGATATCATGCAAACTCTATATTACTTACTGAAGTAAAAAACGAAAACAGTGAGTGTGATTTAGATATGCGAATTCAAACATTTTCTCCCCACGCATCATTTGAGAAATCAAAGAAAAAAGAAAGTTGCTCACATCAAATCACACCCACTAAGATTTGTTTAGGAAGAAGACAGAAAATACACACAGCTGCACGCAGCATGTCGTCCATAAGATTCATGGCCCAACGCCATTGACCTGCTCGACCATGTGCATTGATAAGAGCATTGAAGGACTCAGCATCAGGCTTGCACCTACCAAAAGTTCATTGTTGCAATATTACTTGTTATTGTAAAAATTCAGTACAGGTTTCTATTTTCCATCTTACAACTCTGTTTATTATTCAAAACACTCCTATCCCTTCTCCTCTGCCTCAACTTGCGCTTCTCTTCATCTAACCTTAACTCTTACTAAATTGGGAGGAAATTTCAAAAACAAAAACAACAAATAAGTACCTCCATTCTTGCATTTCGAAAAACAAGCCACGAGCTTTATCAACAAGATTATGCCTAGCGTGCAATCTGATCATCATATTATAAATGTCAGTACGAGCACAATAGTTCTTCTGGTTCTTCATCCACCCGAACACTCGAACACAGTGCTCCACTGAACCCCTCTCCGTCATTTCCTACAAAAACAAAAAACAAAGCGACCCCATTTTTACACACACAAATTCAGACCGTAAATCAACATGAAAAGCTCAGAAATGAAATGAAATTTTACTTTGATGAGAACGGGGAAGTTCTTTCGAGCAAAGCGCCCAACCCATCGATTGAGCAAGCCCTCGATGTCGTCCCAGTGGCGGAGCTTGTAGACCCGGTCGACGACGTCGGAGACGGCCCAGTCCTTCTGAAAACGCTCCGTTTCGACTCGTAAACGGTGATGTTTTGGGATGTGTTGTTTGGTAAGGCCGGGGATTCGGGTGGAGATGTGGTGAGTGCCGCGGTCGTAGTCGACGGAGACCTGTTTCTTCTCTTCGAAGGCGGATGATGAGTTATTAGCGGGTTTTTTGCAGACAATTCGGGTCGTTGAACGGGTCGGGTTCAGGAATGGTGGCTGGGATACGGTGGCCATTTCGGGAGAGAGAGAGAGAGAGAGAGAGAGGATAAAATGATATTTTTGAGGGAGTGGAACGTTAAATTTGTATTTTTTTCATAATTAACCAGCAAAAAAAATGTTCTTAAGCCAAACAGCTTTAGGAAAAAAAATTGGGAAATTGGCGGCTTTACCCTGATTCACTTAATTTATTAGAAAGTAATGCGAAATGTAAAATTCAGGGTTTAGGGTTTAGCCCAAAATTGCCCAGTGAAAAATACGCTCAAGAGAAAACACGAGCACGCAACGCGACGAGAAAAGACTGAGCACTGCACACGAACGTCTTCTTCGTCTTCAACCAAATCGTCGCTGTCTTCTTCTTTTTCTGGTTCGAATTGTGTAGTTCAGAGTTCTCTTTGATAACTATCCAGTCGCTTATGTATTTGCTTGGTTTTCTTAGCAGAAGTGAAAACCTGAGGTACTCTTTTCACAGACAAACACTCCGGTCTCAGCCACTATGGCGCAATTGAAGTCCATTTCCGCACTCTCGTCCTCCAACCTCGCTTTTCACGGTCCCAAAAGAGGTACATTCTTTTTAGCAGAGAAATGGTACATATTCTCAACAGCAAATTCTGGGTGTAGTAATAGGCTTATAGAATTCGAGAAGAAAATAGGTTCCGTTTGTTATCAGAGAAAGCATAATTCATTCCAGATGCTTAAGGATTTTGTAAAATTTGAGGATAAATTAGCGGCACCCAGATACTTAAAAATAGTTGGGTTATTGTGTGATGGTATATTTCTGATATAACATGTATCCCATTTTTTGTTTATATGAGCAGAGTCATATCCAGATCATGGCAAAGTTTGTTGTCCAGGGAAATTATCTTCATTTCAAGAGGTAGCTATGCATAATGCCCTATACATATCAAATTTCCCTCACCTTCTGATTATTGTTGATTACTTGATTTTGGTTTGTTCCTGACTGGTTTGCCTCTTTTTTAATTAATTTATTATTTTTACTTATAACTTGTTTCTGTAGTTAGCGGCTAGAAAGAGTGAGCTACAGGGAAATACATTTGCGGTTACTAGTAGCAATGGAATTGTAACTAGAGCTCATAACAAGCAAGGTGGGGTTGCCTAGTCAGTGGTTCTTTCATATGTTGGCCTTGGTTCTGATTTTGGATGTTACTGCTGTTGTTCCGTTTTATTTAAAGTTTAAACAACGTTTTTGTTATGGAATTTGATCTAAATCCATGCATGCTGTATTTGTTTGTCTTTTTTTTTCTTTTTCTTTTGTGTTGTTTTTACTGAACAACCACATATGTGCATAATATAAATGTATTCTGGCACCTCAGTTATTAAAGTGTACTTAATGAGTTCATTGCAGTGATCAGATATGGTGAGATGACATTAGTGAACGTTTTGGACTGTGAAAAGTTTAGCAAATTAGTATTTCGTATACATGTTGTGCATATCCGTTCAGGTACACACATAGACAGTAGAACTTCCAAATCAGCAGATGATACATAGGATACTTCTGTAAAGATGCATGGGTATGTTAGGTGGCATTCTACTTTAAGGCTAGCAGTCCAGCTCATGGGAGAGCAAACAAAAGAGCAGGTCCTTGCCTCCCCTGATGTTTATTTCTGAGCTGCTGAACTCACTTAAGCCTTCAATATAGAGAATTAGAGAATAAGGTAGAGAAGGCTCTTCCAAGCTTGTAGTTTTCTTTTTCTTTTACTGTGAAACTATGGCTACACCTATGTTTGCTACGATTGTTTATTTTAAGCATGCAATAACCTCATAAAACTGTGTCTTCAAAATTTATTTCATGATGAGGTTTCGAAACCCCCTTTTAAGTCATAGCATATCGACAGATAATTCTTCCAAATTGACTTTCATTGGACAGTTAGGAATATGTTTAGCCACAGGAAAATCAGAACTGTTGGATCACATATTAACATCTCAAGAACATTGGCGTATATATCTTCTTAGTGAAGGGTGGTTGTGAATGGATTAAACATATGGATAAGTACTGTGAAGAGCATGTATACTTGTGTATGCACGTTGGAAAGTTAGAGAGATAAAGGAGTTAAAAAAGATGCCATGTTACGTTGATCAGCTCCTGATAGTATTAGCTAAGGAAGAATCATTTTTTCTTATTCAAGAATTCCTCAACTGGATAGATTCACTTACTTCACACAATTCTTTCCATTTTCTAAGTTCACTCATCCATTGGTTCTGTAATATTTGAGGTATTAGACGCTAATGTATTATTTATCTTGAAATGAATGCAGTTATTAGAGCAGTGCTGCCCACTTATAGTGAGACAGAATTATCTGGATCTACAAAGGAAAGAGGATTACGTGGCAAATTGAATAAGGTTGTTCTCGCCTACAGTGGTGGCTTAGACACATCAGTCATCGTTCCATGGCTAAGGTATTCCCCCTGTTTTCTTTTGTCATTTCATTGACCATTAAAGTGATTCCCACCCACAACACCCACCCCACCGCCGCCGCCCCCCCACCAAAACAAAAAATATATAACTATTATTTCTCGTGGAGCATGAAATGAAACTCATCATGAATGGATTTTCTTTTTGGTGTCGATGCAAATTCTGGAAGTTCTTGATTAATAAATTTTCGAGGAACAATAGCTTTCATGTATGGGGCCATAAATAGCAGCCGTGTCCATATTCCAATAATTATTGAATTTGTCTCGTACTTTCTGGATAGTTTGATTGTAGAGGAAACATATAAGGAGGTATATAACAAACTTTTGGCTAATTCTTATGAAAGGAGTTTAAGGGATAATGCAACAATGGTATGCAGTTAATAAAACATAACAATTTATCCTCTTTATGTCTGCACATATCTTACCTTCTCAAGATTTTCTTTATTGCCATACTCTTTCAAAGAATAGTTGAGATACTTGCAAATTAAGGTATTTTTTACTGCAACTTACAAGAAAAAAAATAAATTACTGTCTGATTAAAGATTAGTGAAATTCCCTTTTTGGATAGTTCTCTTCTGTTGCTCAGTACAGCCTGTTTTATGTACCCAATGCACCATTTCGTTTCACCCAATGTTAATGCTTATTGATGCATATTGCATATGTTGTTTCTTGTGTTTTCCAAGGGCACAGTTAACTTACTAGCTTGTACTTCTGATTGTTTACTTCATCGTTATGGTTTTATACAATTATTTTTTTATTTGCAGGGAGAACTACGGTTGTGATGTTGTTTGTTTCACGGCTGATGTTGGCCAAGTAAGTTGGAATTAGCAACATCTACTTCAAAGTCAGAACTTTCTTGTGTCTGCAATGCACTTTAGGACGGTAATAATTGCTTTTGACTTGTGTGCTTGCTACTTTATCTAAAATTATTAGGGTTTAAAAGAATTGGAAGGTCTGGAAAAGAAGGCCAAGGCCAGTGGGGCTTCTCAGTTAGTAGTAAAGGATCTAAAGGAGGAGTTTGTAAACGACTATATATTCCCTTGCTTGCGAGCTGGTGCCATCTATGAGAGGAAATACTTGCTGGGGACTTCCATGGCCCGTCCTGTAATTGCTAAGGTGATCTCTCAATATGATGTTTTGTTTTAATTATAACTACATCACCTTTATGGATTGATATGTGGACAACCAAGATACTGCCTTTTGGATTTCTTGAATATGCTCTTCCGAGGTCTGTTCTGTCTGGTTTGTTTCTGGTAGAGCTGAGTATAGCTCCTTAGTAGCTCAGTTTTAGAATTTGACACATATTTTGTCTCGTCTGTGTCATGATATATCTATACTCTTCTCATTGAAAAAAATATTATAACTATTACTTCATACAACAACATTCCTGAAAACAGGCCATGGTAGATGTTGCCAAAGAAGTTGGAGCTGATGCCGTAGCTCATGGATGCACAGGGAAAGGAAACGATCAGGCATGCCTTGCAGTGCAGCATTTAATATCACAACCCATGTATTTATTTTTTTTCTTTGGTCATACCAACTCGTGTATTTCTTCTGACACAACCTATCTTGTCTGCTTAGGTTCGTTTTGAGCTGACCTTTTTTGCTCTCAATCCCAAACTAAATGTTGTGGCTCCTTGGAGGGAGTGGGATATTAGAGGTAGAGAAGATGCTATTGAATATGCTAAGAAGCATAACGTGCCTGTTCCGGTGACAAAGAAATCCATATACAGCAGAGACGGCAATTTATGGCACCTTAGTCATGAGGTATAATCTTTACAACTCTTTTTTGTTTTGTCTGGATAACTACTATCTTTTCATATGAAATCTTTTGCTTCATCTTTGGCTTGCTGATTGAATTCTAAAATTCTCTCTGATTTGTGTATATATTTATGGAATTGATCAAAGGGTGATATTTTGGAAGACCCAGAAAATGAGCCTAAGAAGGATATGTTCATGTTAACAGTTGATCCAGAAGATGCACCAAATGAACCTGAGTATGTTCCACTTTGAACCTCTGTGTATTAGCTTTTACTTTGTGTTATGAGGGCATTTTCTTATGTATCTTGCCCATGCTCTCATTTCCTAAAGGTATGTAGATATCGGGATCGTTTCCGGAATTCCAGTTTCAGTCAATGGGAAGAAGTTGTCACCAGCATCTCTACTTGATCATCTAAATCAGATTGGTGGAAAACATGGAATTGGCCGTATTGACATGGTTGAAAACCGGCTCGTTGGTATGAAGAGCCGTGGAGTGTATGAAACTCCTGGAGGCACCATCCTATTCGCTGCTGCACGAGAGCTGGAGTCTCTAACACTGGACCGAGAAACAATGCAGGTTAAAGATTCGTTAGCCCTGAAATATGCGGAGCTGGTGTATGCAGGCAGGTGGTTCGACCCGCTTCGCGAATCTCTGGATTCATTCATGGGGGAAATCTCGAAAACAACAACAGGATCAGTAACTCTCAAGTTGTACAAGGGTTCCATTACTGTGACCAGCCGGAAGAGCCCATACAGCCTGTACAGGCAAGACATCTCGTCATTTGAGAGTGGGGATGTATATGATCAAGCTGATGCCGCTGGGTTCATTAGGCTGTATGGCCTTCCCATTAGGGTGCGAGCGATGCTGGACTCTTGAGGGCTCACTAGTTATTGTCTTATTTTCATTTGTATTGTATGTTAGAACCAAGGAGTGAGCAGCTTATATAAATATTAGACAGTGGTTTGAACAAAAATATTAATTTCTTTATAAATAAGGCCCCGTTTGGGATTGCTTTTTTTCGCCAAAAATCTGCTTTACTTTAAAGTTCAGCAGTTTAAGGTGTTTGGTATAAATAAAATATCCCGATTATTTTAAAAGCAGTGGCCTTTTGACAGCAGTTTTTAAAAGCAGGCCCTGGGTTGCTTTTCAAAGCTGCTTTCAAAAGAAGCAGA